>NW_020955259.1:590081-620935 GCF_003031625.1 Empidonax traillii | reverse complement strand
TTGAGCCCAGGGGCCAGATCATTAGCTGATATAAATGTCCATATCGACTTAGCTGGAGCCCAGGTGATTTATTTCAGGGTCCCACTCCTCACTGGGTGTACAGAGACCACAACAACACAGGACTGTAGTTGCACAGTCCACCCACCCAGCCTGCCTTCCATCATGTCACAAAAGCCCCATAAAAACTGGATTTTGCAAACACCACCACCCTGGGCCAGTCACGGGCAGGAGATAGAGCACTCCTTTCCCCCAGGGTCATGGCCTTCGAGATCTTGCCTCTCACTTCTAAAAAGTCATAAAATGAAAACATTCACTGAAGCATCCCAGGCCCTGCCAGGGAAGGAAGCTTCAGAGCCCTCTTTGTGGGGCTGCCTGCCTCTGGGTTGCATCCATCCCCGGAATTAGCTCTTGGAAGCATCACGAGCACATTAACAACCTGTGTTTAAAGCAGCTTGTCAGATGAAGGCAATGGTGACATATCGTACACAGCCCTGGGAAGACTCATTGCACACAATTCTGGTCATGCCTTTGCAAGGAAGCTGAATTCACAGGGAAATAGGTGCAGAGGAAGCTACTGAACTGACCGGGGACACAGAAAGCCTGTTTTATGAAAAGAGATGAGATGTACAGGTTTTGTTTAGCTTCACAGGACAGAGGCTGACACAGAACATGGTTGTTGCATCTAAATATTCCATACTGATAAATGCCACTGGAGAATTATTTAAGCTATGGGTTGACTATTGGCAAAACAACCAGAGAGGAAGCTGCCTGTGAATACCCTTAATGGAGAATAGGGGTTCTCTAACCATGAGAGGAAGAAGTTTTTGAAAACATAAGAAAAGCTGTGAGATTTTTTTCTAGTGAGTCATGGAAATTTATGACTTGAACAGAGGGACGGCATTCAGCAACCTTCCTATCCCTTTTATCCTTATATCATATAAAAGCCAAACTAAATTTTGCCACAGATTTAATTGGGATCACTCTGAAATGTTAATCCTATGAACATGTACATGTGACCTAATCAATTTTGGGTCTTCAAATGATTCACCACAATTTTTCAGACCAGATATGGTCTTTATACTAAATGAATACACAAATTGTATCTTCAGCAGCAGGACTCCAGACCTGGGTATGCAGATCCTGGTGCATAGAATAAACTGTGGTGGCCACAGATACAGTTTATTAATCAATTATCTCTGTTTATTGGAGACCAGGATCTTCCTGCAGCTGCTAAACCCAATGACTTGCAATGACAATTATGTAAACTTTCATGGAACTCCAAAAAGCTATCAGCAGTTTCCTGGCTGTAATTTTCTGAGCTGATCTAATCTGACATATGGTGATTTCTTGAGTCATTTGATAGTGTAGAGAGCTAAATAAACCCCTCTCCAAACAACCATAAAAAGTGGTCCTGCAGTTTTTGCTCCTTTTGGAAATCCAGAAGCACGTTGCTGCAGAGAGCCAAGCATGAACACAGGAAGGATTAGATCTTACAGCAGATCTTGACCTTGTGTACATCAAACCTTTTTAAAACAAAAATATGCTTCCAGATAAACAACCTACTTTTTCAGAAGGAATCAGCCTTCTGCAGAAGAGCATGACCCTTCATCAGAAAGTGCAAAATCCAACAGACAAAATGTTTCCATCCAAACAGGAATTTTATCAACAGTGCACTTGTTAAAAAAGTTTAGTTTCCAGCCATTAAAGATGAAAACATTTCAGTTGACTTTTCAGTGAAAAAGTGACATAGAGACTCTTCTGCAAATAGTGGAAATTTATTCTTCAAATAAATTTCATCCAGACATTTCCCAGGGCCATATTTTTTATTTCTGTCTTAACTGGACTTCGGTTTCTTGCTTTAGCTTATGTCATTTGATCCTCATAGAACTGTTTGATCCCATAAATCAACAATTTATACATGTAAAAACCCGAATTTTTACACTTCAGAATAGGATCACATATCCAGACCTGTTTCTTGAACATCCAGGAAACACAAACCTGTGGGAAGACCTATCTCAGATCAGTTCTAGAGCTGATACCTATGGAATGAATCAGAAATTAGCCTAAAAAATCATATTAGTTAGTACTGAAGTGTATATCTTGCTACTAGTAAAGTCACATCTAAGTTCAGTAGAAAGAAAATATTTGTAGAAATCTGAAGTACACAGAAATTTGTCTCACGGTGATGCAGCAGCTCCTGGACAGGATTGAACTTATCCTACTTCCCTTCCATCAGCTGCTTAATAATACTATATTGTGTGTAGATGCAATTCCTTGCTTACATAAAGGCAGTGTTGCTTAAATTTGCTGTTATAGAGTTACAAACCATTAGCCCCACTCAGAATATAGGGGAAGGTGCTGGGATGTGAAAGAATTTGGTTCCACCATCAACTGTAGCTGCTGATTGCATCCTGTAGCAATTGGCACATGAGGAAAAGCGAGGTGAAGGAAAGGGTCAGACCAAAGACCAGGAAAATAGACACTGGTGTGAAGCTGATTTCATGCCTGCAGCTGAAGCAGAGGATATCAAATGTCAGAAGGAAGTTTATCCTCTAAAGCTTTCCAGCCCCATTTTGCACAACAAAGAGATCTGGCTAGTTCAGATAAAGGGGGAAGAACATCCCAACTTTCAGTTGCTTATTTATCTGAGGCACTCCACCTTTCACTAAACATCTCCTTTCCTAGAATGATTCCAGTCCCTTGATTAAAATATTGTGGCACATTATCAGAATACCACTCAGTCCACAGTGCTCTACCTGTCCCACCCTCAGAGGGTCATCTCTGAACCTGGTTCTGTCCTCCCAAGTTAGCAAAACTCCCACCAGCCTCAGTGGCATCAAAACTAGGCAGCAGTAAATATTTTCTATCCGTACACAGGTTGTCTTATCCAGTCATTCTCAACAGGGGAGGATTTTCACACACACACCTTTCTTAAATAAAGATTTTGTTTGTACAACTGCACAAACACCTTTCATGGAAGAGACCTTTTATTCTGGAACAACTTCTTGCAATAATTGAAAAGGCTGTGTATCAACAGGCCCTGGGAAGAAGAGAAAGGACAACCTTGTTATGACATAGAACTTCCTTTGCCTTTGAAACCTTGCATGCCTCAGTCAATTCTAGCAAGTTCAAATGCATATCCAACTGTGGTTGCGTTTTCTCTGCTGAACTCTGATCTAATATCCTTAGGCGAAAAACTCCTCTAAGATTTATCCCATCATCTATCACCCTGAAGGTGGCAGACCCTTACTATCTCACCTCCTTCTCCCCTCTGGCATTTGGCTCCTGCCTGGTCCCAACACTGTTAAAGATGTCTCCTTTAATTTAACTTTTAAGTGAATTAGTTCACAGTTTCTTCACACAATTTTATATCTTTAGGTATTTTACTTTAATATATCATTCTATTATCTATTTCATTTGGGCATTAGAATCCAATCAATTGAGCTTGAATAATCAGTCTGATTTTTTCCATATGCAAATCAATTTCTTGTATTGTTTCTTTGAAGAAATGTTAGCTATTGTTTGTTTGTGAGATGCTACACATTTTTAAATTTCATCCTATGGCATCAGCACAGTTAACTTTCTCACCTAGTTTGTCTCCTTCACAATTCCTATTCATCTTCTAGCTAAATAAGAATTAACCATCTAGATAAGGCTCATTAGAAATGTGTATTCATCTTTAGCAAGACCCAAGTGCACAGATGCAATAGAGCACATCATTTTATACATTGCAGTAGACGACTACACGATTCCAGGAATTTCAGACATTAACTGGCATCTTTCTAAGACAGATAATTATCACAGTGTGTAACATACAGAATTCCCCTAGACACTGCCTGCAGATAATCTACCACTGTGGATCTTTGCACAACCTTAAGACCTGACCTGAATATGGTTCCCTGTTTTCTCTACATTCACACATACAAACCTGTCATTTCAGCAGTTTACAACTGATCCATTAATGGGTCACTCATAGACTGTAATGTGGTCAAACATTAACATGAGAAGAGAGTGAGTGACCTCCTCCTGTCTCTGGAAAACCTTTGCAGCAGTGACTTCAGAGAGTGAAAAGAAATTAACCAGTTCTGCTGGGATCTCCATGAGTGAACATCCCACTCTCAAACGGTAAAACCTCACTTGCCCTTTGGAATATCACTGCATCAATCTGTCACATATTAGGGATTTCCCCTTCGTGCTGTTAACATATCTCAGACTCAAATACCAGTAATTAACAGGCTTGTTGAGGAAAGAGAAACAGCTTACTCAGTGCTTGTCTATATATGGAATTATTTGTGTATCAGTGAGGACAATCCTTTTCTTGAACCTCTGCTCATCCATCCTAAGCTTACTTTGTACAGAGAGACAGGACAGTGAATCTGGTGTGTACCCCTGATTCTTTCTCTCAGTGGATGGACTGTATGAAGAATTGCTCAGGTTTTGTTTCCTCAAGCCAACAAATAGGCTGATTTAAGCTCCAACCTTGACAGTTTTCAGGAAGATCAACTGCTCTGAATCTGGATCTTGCCCAGAAACAAAAAAAACCACCATAGGTCATGGTTTGTGCTGCAAAACTGGTGCCAATGATTTTGTGGCAGATAGTCACACTTCTGAGTCAGATCTAAACAAATGTGGCTAGATCGTGTCAGAAGGGTACAGAGCCACCAGAAGCGCTGTCTTTTAGATTAATCATAAAAGCAAAGTTCAATCCTTGCCTCTGCAGGTACATTAAAGCTAGTCCCTCTGTGTGCTCTTTGTGGGTTACTAACTCTAATGCCCTTCATAAATCTCAGCCTGGTGAAAGATGCCGGATTCCCCAGTAGACATTGGCTGGATAAAAGTAATTTTTGTTTCCTAGGAACCTGTAGTCCAGCTGTTCTCTGCTTTTAGTGGGCCTTCTCTTCAGCAAAGAAAAAGAGATTTATTTTTTCTTACAAAGTAAAATTTCCCCTCAAAAATTTCTGGGGTTTGTCATCTCTCTTTATCACTTATTTCTTGTGGAAAAACTGAGCATACCTCTGGCTGGGAAAAAACCACCAACTTTCTTGTTCATGAAAGCTCAGTATCTAAAAGTGTATGAATCATTTTAATGAAAAAAACCCCACCTTCTAAAGAAGCCACCAGGATTAAAAAAAAAAAAAAAAAAAAAACAAAAAAAACATTGACAGGTTGCACCTGTGGAAGGACCAAGTGCTCTTAAAGAAAGACCACCTTTCACCTCACAGACTCTCCTGAACCAACCCAAATGTCTTCTTCAACTCAGCATTTTCATTGCAGATGCAGCTCTAGGAGGTCAGACCTGGTGTTTTGAATCCTTTTGAACTGATACAGATACCATTTTATGCTGATATAGGTATCTTTTTTATGCTGATACAGGCAAGATAGGCCTCAAAATGCCATCAGAGCTTGCTGACACTTCTGCAGTCCTCTTATCCACTGTGGAACTATTGCTTTTTGTGGAAGTGGTGGAAATCTGTGGACAAAAAAAAAAAAATAAAAATAAAAATAAAAATAAAAAAAAAGTAGAAAGTATGCTGTAATGCTCTGGGCAAGAATGGCAAGTCCTTACTTTTTCTGGAGGCTACAACATCTTTACAGCCATATTTGTGAACACCAAGTGAGTGATCTGGCTCAGTCATTTTTGCAATGAGTGTTAACAAACCTGTGTCCACAACAACACACCTCTAAAGAGAAATCTTTCCAAAGCCACCTATAGCTTCTAAAGCCACGTACAAAGTCAGTAATCATGGCTGTGAGAGACAAAGCATGTAATGAATGATTAAAATTAGTCAGAGGGGGCAAAGGAAACAGTAACACGCTCTAATCTCAGCATTCAGCCATTGTCTATGGCCATCGGGGGCAAGAGTGAAGATGGCAAACCAAGTTGTGCAGATCCCTTCCCTATTCCACATTCCATGGGGGAAAGGAAATAGGGCACAAGGACCAGAAGAGAGTTGCAAGCAGATTCTTTTAACTCATTTAACTCACCCTGTACAGGAATGCATGACTGCAGATGAAGAAGAGGCATCAACCTGTGTAACCTCTCTGACTGACTGTGGAAGGTGCCATGAAGGAGCAAGACTTGGTGACTACTAATTTCTTCATGTTGTAGGCATGGAACAGAGAGAGAGGAGTGATGGTGGTAAAATCTACTTTAAGAAACTTTTAGGAAGTCATGAAGCCAGATGCCAAAACTAGGAAGTAAATGGGTATGTGAGGATAAAGAGAAGATGTCATCATTTAATACATGGTAAGGAAAGACATCCTTGGGCTTTTCTGTGGGGACACACCTGTGGACATAAGCTCCAGGCAGCCTGAATAGTGTTAAACCACATGCAACAGTGGTCCCTGCACTTCATTAACTACTGAGAAGAGTTTGCAAAAGATGATGCACTTGGATCCTCAGTACAGGTCTCAGTTCATGGTGGAAATGAAAAACTAGTTACTCTGTCACACTATTCAGCTGCATGGCAGCTGGTCTTTGGGTAATGTTGAAAACCCCTCTCACACTGGCAACAAATTCACTTCTTTAAAGTGACTGTGCAGCTGTAAAACAGCCAGGTTGGAAAAGAAAATTTTTAAAAAGTGAAAGAAAAGGTCAAAACTCTTTAACAATTATTCACTTTTTGAATTACACCCTTCTTATTCCCATAATACCAGTCCAACAATTGTCAAACTCTCCTCTTTGTAAATTAAATCCCATGAAAAAAAAACATAGGTATGTAAAAGTACTGAACCCTATGAATCAGGGGTCAATTATTATTTCTAAATGTGTGCTTACAGACAGGCAAGTAGACGCTGGACAGACCCCAAAAGGCTGTGGACTGTGTTCTCGCTGCCTATTACAGTCATTAAGTAGGTGATTCATTGCCTAGCATTTAGGACTGCCAGACTGTGCCTTTCCACACAATAAAGAGGGAGAAGGAGCTGCAACATCAAAGTCAGGCACTCACAGTCAGCCATTTGCCTAACACTTTGACTTATATCCTTTTATTGTACATGGATCGGGGTCTATGGTGGTGTACTCTGATCTCCTACCAAACATCAACACTGTTCTAGGTGCTCCCGTTCATACCAGGGGCCCTGCCTGGCAATAAAACCAGCCTTATCTGAGCTGGTCCATGAACAAAGTACGCAAGGTCATTGCAAACAATATATGAAGGAAGGATGGCAATGCTTTAGAGGGTTTTTTAGGTTTCATAGAGCAGGCAGTTGGCCACCAGGCAACAGAAATGTGTGGCACTCCCCAGTCCCCCAGTATGTGTTGATCTCAAGGTGCTTTGCTTAAGTTAGTGAATGTTGTAGATCCCCATTTTCCCAAGGAAAACAAAACATCATGTCACCAAGGTTTCACAGTGACAGTCAAAACCAAATGGTTGTTCCTCAGAGTCCTACTTAACACAGGGAGGAAGAACTGTAAATTGACCCCCTACCAACCCCCAAAGCAGCATTTGGAGCCAGGACTGCACCAATACTCCCATGCCTCATCCACCTCAGCGCAGGGCAGTAGCAGGCAGTTAGCATGTCTTTGTAGCGTGAGCTCTCCTGCCATGCATACAGGGCGGTCAAAGCCACAGGTGGGCTGTGATCCTCTAGGCTCAGAGGAGGCACTAACCCCGGAATGGAGGCAGCAGGTGGAGGTGCTCGGCAAAGCTGATGTGTTTGGCAAAGCCACTCTTCCCCGGGAGTCGGAGTGCATTGCTTCCTGAACGAGCCCAGCCATGTTTGCTCACTTAATTGTACAGCTGTAGGTTTGTTTCCAGCTCTCGCTGTTGTCACCAGACTGCAGTAAGACCTGCCAGGCTTTACATGCCAGGCATGTGACCTGAATGCTTGACTCCTGTCTCCCTCTCTGGTACAACAGGCAGTGACGGAGCGACGCCGCAGGTGACACCAGCAGAGAGTGAGTCACCGTGGTGCAAAAAAGCTTCCATGCATCACTGAAGACGTAAGTGGCACAGCCAGGCCAGCAGGCAAATAGTGGCAAGACACTGCATGGCTTAGGATCGTTCCTGCGCGCTTGATTCACATTTCCTGTTGCTAAGATCCAGATGAGGCCATGCACTGGCAGCAGGGAGGGATGTAGCTGTCAGGAGCAGTTACAGCAAATATGGGTGGGTGCTGGGGACAACGGGGCCCTGGTGGCTTGGCTCATTCGTGTGCAGCAGAGCCCCTGCATAGGCCACGTCCCTGCACGAAGCCACTCCTGCTCGTGTGAAATGGGAAGCTCTTTGCAATGTCTGGGCAGTTCTTAGAGCAGATACTTGTGAAGTCCTTTATAATTCACCAGTGGCTTCCAAGTGAACTGATCAGCTTCATGCACCCTGAAATATTTACATAGCTGAATACCACATTCGGAAGAGTATCCTCTCTGGTGCTTGCTTTTGAGGGCAATATTTAGGAAATATTGTTGCAACAGTAATGTATTTATTCCTACCTGCTGATTTGGCAGCTTCAAGCCTCACCTGGTTTAGTTTGCTCATTTCTCTTGCAAAAACACATGCATGCTCATGTAATTCATCATGCTCGTACAACCCTTTGTGTTCTGCTGCTGTGTTTATTTGAGATTCACGCATGCACACACACTTGAGAGGGAGATAAAATCACTCTGGCTGAAAAGCTTTATCTTGCCTATCTGTTCCTCAAATGGGTCCATTTGACTTGGAAAGGAAGAGGATAATTTGATTCCTAACAGAAAACGTCCTCCTTTGATCTGATGTTTCTGCAGATTTAGCCATTCCCCAACAGATCTTTTCTGTGTGATGTTTTCCTTTTGTTTTCCTTTATCCCTGTCCTATTTTACAATAACACATTTGAGGGAACCCACCCTTCTCCCAGCGAAACATCACATCTAACCCATTCGCAGTCAAGCATAACTGCAAAACTCGAAGCATTGCCTCCTCTATCATCCTGGATCTTTAGATGATAAAACACTATCTGGCTGGGCTTGCATTTAAGCCAGCAGATGCTACTATTACTACATTTCAAAGGACCCCAATCAATCCACTTCCTTCATTGTTCCACTCCTGCAAAAACCTAGACGGAGAAGCCTGAGGCTTTGTAGTTTTTGAAGTGCTCTAATCTGGACAGATCTTACCATTGCTGTCATAATTGATTAAGCTGTTGCCAGCATCCTCTGCATCTCCTGAGAGCTGTCATGGTTCACATTCATCAGGGCATGCTCCAAAGTTCACACACTTCCACAAGGCACAGCTCAGTGAGAGTCGGACGTCATTAGAATAATAATACTTTGCACTTGCATCTTGCCTTTCATCACAGGCTCCCAAGGCACAGTGCAAATACTCAGAGTCCATTTCTGCTACCCATTGTCACACCCTGTTATACTGTACAGCAATCCTCTCTCCTTCTTAAAATGATCCATGGAGCTATTTGCAACGCAAGATACGCCAAGGACAAGTAAACACTTACCAAAGAAATGTCATGATGCTTTTGAGAGACAAGAGTTACTCCTGTTCTAAACTAATGGAAAAACTGAATGGTTTGTACTGGTCTCCCAAAGCGTGAAAACTGAAAGTTTTGAAGAAACAAGACTTGCCCGTTTCCCATACTGGGTGCCTGCAAATGTTGCCTCAGGCGGGATCAAGGTATCCCCATGCAGGATTTTGTGAGCCCTAAACGTAGGCTTTATCTGCTTGCAGACAGAGTGTGAAGGGGCCATGCCGATGAGAGTTGATGCATTGGGGAATATGTTGCATTTACAGGTGAGCTGGAGCCTCTTCTTTCAGTCTCTCCGTGTGATTTATCCAAGAGGCTGCAGAGGACTCGGTGTGGGAGCTAACACAGAGCACGGTGATCCTAAATTCCTGCTCAATCTCTAGTCACTACAACTTCCTATCTTTTGCTAGCCTATGGATTCATTATCTATTTATGTATTGATTGCAAAAAAAAGCACATATTAAATGTATTTTTACAAAAACCTAAAATTTGAATTTTCTGTGTTCTGAAAAAATAGGATACTCATCCAATCTTTGTGCACAGACACAGATGTAGTCAATACATAATTTTTATAGGTGTATTTAATGTATCTCTACTAATTTCTGGGGTGATTCTTTAGCTGATGACTCTATACCCCTATTTATCTGCTCTCTCCTTCTCTTCTGACCAGATTTAAACAGAGAAAAGGCAGCACGTTAATAAAATAAATTAAAATAACTCACTAAATAAAGGGCAAACTGACTTGGAAAACCAGGAGCCACCTCTACTCCTACCAGCTGGAGTTTCTCCCACTTCTACAGCCATTTAAGTTATGAAATGTTTGGATGTTTTACTAATTCCATTAAGAACCAGAAAGGCTGTTCCCACCATGACCAGAAAATGAAACAGCAGCAATCACATGGGAAAATGTTCAACTTTCCAGACTCAGCAGTTTTATTAGTGCAGATACCCTTCAGATAGACAGCCACACATTTGCCTGCTTCCTCACTCTGAACCCTAGCTCAGCCTGTGGGGGCTAAGCTGGTGTTACTAACCTTCTGCCCCAGCTCATTTCACCTGCGAGAAGGAATGGCCCACTGACGAGGACTCTGACCCAGGATTCTGACACATTTCTCTCTTTCTCTTTTGTGGATTGCCTGAGCAACTCTGGGCAAGTTGTTAATTCTGTCTCTGTCCCAGTTCCCCATCTGTGAAATGGAAATAAAAGCACTTACATACTGCAAAATGGCTTTAAGAAGGTTAATTTTGACGCATCTGGTACATGATGCTAATAAAAAACCTAGAACCACCATTTCCCAGGCCCCATCTCTAGCTTTGGTTTAGTTCTTTCCTAGGACTTCTCTAGGAGCAGCAAATGCTGATGTGATATGATTTTTTGTGGTGGTGTGTATGCTTTTTCCTTGATCATTCAGCTCCCAGTTTCATGTGATTCTTGATAACCTTACTCTTCATTAAAATAAAACCTAAAGTTGCATAGTCAGGAGGTTGGAGAATAGGGGGGTGGCAAAGGAAAGAAACAAATGCCTAAAAGCATGAATGCAAAGGAGGAGCACTTGGAACAGCCCAACATTAGTTATTTTAAAGTATCGAGATTTCTAAGCCAATAGAGGTTTTATTAAGGAGAAAAAAATTACTTGTCATCATCATGCAGAGCTGATAATACCAAAGTTCGTTCTTCCTGTTTTTTCCCTTCAGGTGCTATTGCAGTACAGATCAGATCAGCACAATTCACTCCAATTCACCAGTACAGGCATCTAAATTACAACCCCAGCACCACCCTAGTCTTTGAGAAAGCGAGACAGAGCTCACGCTGAGTTCTGAAGCCAGCTCACACTATGGCAGCCTCACTAGCAAAGTGATGAGCGTATTAGCATTTAGCAAAGGTATATAAAGCCATGGTCCCTGCCTCGAGGAGCTGACAACACTGTAATACAGAGGGACGAGAACAGGAAGCCACATAAAAAGAAAAATAATTAAGCAGACACGTATTCTTGCAACCACATCAAGCCTGGTCAAAGGGAGGAAACCATTGTGTCCTTGAATGCAATCCCCACTCATGAATACAGCCCCTGGCAGTCACAGGAGGGTCAGTACCAATCGGCACGGATTCCCGGCACCCTTCCCCAAGGGCCAGCCCACCTTCCTGCACTGGGCTGCTTGGAATGCAGCAGGGAGGCATGCATAAGTTAGCTGTGAGCCACACATGTAATTAAATTACTGGCTGGTTCAGCTAGTGAAAGCAGGCACGAGCTACATACAATTTGCTAACATTTCCAAACCTTGTCATTAAAAATTCTTCACTGCAGCCTGTGTCAAACGGACTGAGTAAAGTCCATTTGGGTCCCAGGGCCCTGGTGCTCCCATCACAAGCTGCCTTCTTCCTACAGTAGCCATATTCCTGGTGCAGCTGCACAGACTGCAGCCTGTCCTAGACCCCTGTACCCCAGAAGTGCCAAGACTCTCCTGCTAACTCTTCTACCCCAGGGCTGGGGTGAATTGTGTGTGGTCTCAGCCTGAAAGGAGGGACAGCTGTGTCTGGCCTGGGACTCGTCGGAGACAGGCTGCCTGTTCTTCCTAGGAAGCTGTAAAATTCCCAGGCAATCACACAAAGGAAAGAAAATCTTCTTAAGAGCCAGGAAGGAAAGTCAGGCATGTAGGACTGCGGAGGGATTTGCTCAAGGTCACACTGCAAGTCACTGCTGGAGCCGGACTGAGACACGAGGATCCTCAGTCCTTGGCTGTACTATGCTCCCTTCCCGTAGACCAACTCAGACCAAGACAAATCAGGATAAGAAAATGATCAGGCTGAAAAAACTTTCTTTAATACTAGGGATACCAGACAATGATGATGGTAGCAAGAACCTGCTCCTAAAGCTGTACAGAGAGGGATTCGTCCCTGACTGGTTGGTGGAGTTTAACTATAACTAACACCACTCCAGCGTGTTTGGGTATTCCAAGCCCAAAATAGCAAATTTCATAGTTTAAACCAACTCATAAAGGCACAAGGGCAATATAACCTGATCTTACGTAGCAGAAGTGGTCACTATCTCTCAGGTATTTATCATTCCTCTGCAGAATCCCATCAGGCTCCTGAGCAGAGCACTTCACATCCTGTTCTCCCTCTATATACTTTATTGCTTTCTTAAAGGGAAAAAGTAAATGGGCCAGATCTGCAGCTGAAGTAAATCAGCATCTCCCTCCTGAAGTCAATGAAGCTACACCAGCGGGCACTAGCTAAAGATCTGGCCCAGTGAGTTTAGTGCCATGAGGTTATGAATCACTGTTATTATGTGGCGCTGCATGTAATTGCCTGATCCCTTCTCCCCAGCTCCCCAAGGGGTCCAGAGCAGCCCTACTCGTAATGCTGCCAGCAGCAGGGGGAGAGGAGAGTGTAATGTTCAATTATCTTTTGCATGTTTTTCCAATAGTAAATCACAGCAGGGGATGTGACCCCCTGCTAATTGGAAGTCATGTCCTGTGGGGTTCTCTTCTTCCCTTTTGCTCCAATGTGTATCTATTTGTATTAAATACTGATAAATCGCACAAACGCAGAGAGGTGGTAGATTTTGTGTAGCTGTGGCTCTAATGAAGAATTCCCACACAGATGTTTTTTTCTCTAGTTTCAAAAATGTTCAGTCGTGATTATGCCAGGTTTTAGCATGAGAGGCTAAACTGGTGGAAATTCCTTCAGCCAAACCTGACTTAAATCAACTGAGCTGTTCCCATGTTACAGGAGGATAATGTTTCTTTCACTACCATCTACCACAAGGTCTGAAATACCTCCATGACTGCCTTGTGTTTCAGAAAGGGCAAAACCCAGGGATGGTAATGCAGCAGACAGGAAGTGTTTCTGTGCAGCTCATCAGCAAGCCAGTTTAGGTTTTCAAAGGGATTTAATCCTGATGAAACTCAACCCCGTGGTCAATGAAGCACTTGCATTCCTCCCAAAGCTCAGCAATAAGACGAGGGCTGAGGTGGACAGGCAGAGATTTCCTGGGGGAAATACACAGGCTGTGACCCAACCCTGGCACTGCAGGGTAATGGGTGTGCTCTCTCGTGTCACCCAGGCCTGACAGCACACCTCTCCCTCTTTTAGATCAGGGTCGCCAGACCTCCTGGTGGTATGTATTGTCCCGCTGTGGAGCTGCTGCTGCAGGCTCTGTGCAGAGAGACCACTGCTCTCCCTGTGCTCCCGTCACCCCTGAGTCTCTTACTCAGGCTTTTATAGCCTTGTAAGCCCACGGAACACAAGTACCCGGTCAACCTGTTCTGCATGATGTGCCCAGCACAGGGCGGCTGCTCTGGAAAGAGCACTGGACCATAACCCAGCATGACCTGATAGCATTACCACCAACCTCTTCCTCCACCCAGTTCCAACATATCAGATATGCTCTCATCCCATAAACCAACCCAGCCCTGTCTCACGCATGGAAGGATGATACCTGAGAAGCCTGTTACTTCACAGTGCTGTGAGACACAATTACGCACCTTTGAAATGTACCCAGCACCTATTGCATCATGAGAGATGTACCAAGAATATGATTAGAGAAGGATAAAAGGTGTTTCTTTAATAACGCATTAGCCAACGTGTTTAATGAATATATTTTAAATGCCAACTGCAGACAGAGCAAGGTGTATTTCGACACACATTTGCTGATCAAGAGAAACCTCAGGAGGAAGTCTAAAGGGAACAAATGAACTTGGCAAACTGGATAATCCAGACCACAGAGAATTCAGTGGGAATTGGGGCCCTAATTCAGTAATATATTTAAAGACAAAATTTTAAAGGTATTTAATGACTTAAACATTTAAATACCTTTAAAAGTCTCATCCACTAACACGTAATGATCTCTGTGTTCAGATCCATCCCTGTTCATTTCAGCCAAGTAGCAGTACTAAAATGTTCTGCTGAATCAGGGCCTAAACCAAGTTCAACAGGCTAATCCAAAAATTATCTAAATCCTATGCAAGCTACTAAAGGAAGATTCCTCCTCCCATTTTCTGGTTCTGGAACTCTCCTCTGAAATCACTTCTCAATATTTTATTAAATTCAGCAGGTTAGATAAAAAAAAAATCCATAGATAAGTAATCATTTTTTGTCAAATTCTGTCAGGCCTTCTGAGAAGACCAGAGGTTTGAATTTCAAAGAGCAGAATCAATAACCAACCACCAGGCAATAATTTGGAGATTTGCAACACGGAAGTAACCACATGACACAGAGAAATTATATTCTATAAACATCTCTTCTTCCACTTTATATCTGATTATGAATACGAGTCACAGTTACCTCTCAGCACAAGCCCAGAGGGAATCTTAGGGGAGGAGGAAGTGAGAGGAAGCTCAGGTGCCATGGGGATGGGCACTGTGTAAAAGCACAATCAAACCTAGTGAGCCCTACCCTCAGCAAGTGAAAGTGGCAAAGAATTAGGGCAAGTCAGAGGTTTGAGTATTGGTCTCATCTGTCTTGGCAGAGAGTGAAGAAGTCTCTGCACCAGAATTCCCCCACTCCAACTGGCTGCTCATAAAAACAGTTTGCAAATACATTTTAAGATAAGGTGAAGAGATCCTTGACACCCTCTTGTTCCTTCGTCCCTGCAGTGCAAGCAAAAGTAATCTTGGTGAGATCTTGAGAGAGTGAAAAGATCAGATACTGGTGATACTACTTTAAAGTGTCTCCAGAAAAGTGGCTGACACCCCATGCTGCAGTGAAAACCTGATAACCATCAACTACTGGGCAAAGCTTTAAATATAAGAATTTGAAGTGTAATGAGCTTCTTTTCACCCCAAGGAGTCTCTGACCACATCTCCAGAGCGTGAAATGCCCTGACTGCTGGTCGTGCTGCACAAGCACTGTGGCTTTGTCAGGTCCTCAATCCACTCTCATCTGAAAAGTCTGTACATGTAGGCAGCTGCTGCAGCAAAGTGTGATGGTGTGGTGGCATCCTGTCCCCTGACACCTCTCTAGCATCAAGGAGCAAAAAGCTCCACCACTGCTCTGCTTCCACACCTTACTACTCCCACAAGGCACAGGCAAGTGTTACCCTCAAAGCTGAGAGCTTATTTTTTCAGTAAGGGCAGTACAGGAAATGTTTTGGTCTTTTCTGCAAAAATAGCCACTTTACGAAGAAGAACCGCCTCATGTTTGTCAATAGCCCCAAAGGTGCTACTCTCAGTATGTACAAGTGTAAGAAATTGAGCTACACATCTTTTACCCACTTTACTTTGATGGGGAAAGTGGGGGCGGGGAGGGGGGGAAACAGATTTTTTTTATGAAATTAGTAGTTCCTTCAAAAAGGCATTTTAAACTACATTTTTATTGCCTAGGGCAAATCATCACATGCTTTGGTCCCAATCTGAGCTACAAAGATCAAGTACAGCTGTTCGATTAGATGTGTGAAAGCATCATATTCCTGAACAAAATTGCACTGCTAAAACTAACCTGCACTGGTGTGAATTATGCTGAACCAATCCACTCATCAGGTAGCAGAGGGATTGTTGTGATTCTGCTGCTGGTGGCTTCACAGTGAAAGAGAGTAAACTGATATTGATGGTAGAACTGGTATTACATAATGTTTCAGGCTGAGGTGGGAGCCTTGACTCACTAAACAGCAACACCATAAAATACAGTTGAAACGTCATTGCCTTTACCAAAAAAAAATGTTCCTGGCCAGCAGCTCTGGTTATTTCCCTTCGAGAATATCACTCCTGCAGTGGGCTGGAGTGTGGAGCAGGGGAAACTGGACATGGGATGCCCTGCTGCGGGATCAGTAACCTCCTGATGGGCAGGGCTTCAGTCTACTCTACTGCATCAGAAAGAAGGCAATTATTTACAACTTCTCTGAAAACATATCTTGGATCAGAAAAACTTCACTCTTGCTGTCCAGCCTTTCTCAACAGCCAAGCAAAATCAGGCTGGCAACACCTGAGTTTTTCATCATACTCATTATATTCCCAGCCACCATGACAAAGGTCTGGGGTATGTTTGTGACCTCATTCTACATTCATATGGGGAATTCTATGGATGTAAAGTTGAGTGGGTTTCATGTATATATTTTCTTACAGAAATGTTTCTTTTGGTGGCTGTGGGTAACTCAAAACTACCAGGTTCAATTCCATGTGTTGGGCAGAAATTAAGAGCAGGTTGTATATGTCTTATGAATCTTACAAGAAATCTTTACAACTGCTCACTGAGACAGTGTATGGAATTACATACACAGGAGTGGGCATTTCTCCTGGTTTTACATTGAGAAAGTGGGAGGAAAATACCTGTTGTTCTCTGCTGGGGGTTTAACTTTTGTGCAAATGTTCTTTGGTCTTCCTGTGAATAGAAAACCAAACACAATGCTGTGAAAAAGAAAAACAAACAAACAACTGAAACCCCACAAAACCCCAACCCAAACACACACCCCCCTGCACATAAAAGAAAGAAGAACTTTGATTTTTGTCAAAGCATTTCACATTTCTGGTGCTTTCCAGCAGCACATATTTGATTAAATAACTCAACAAATAGAAATGAAGAGGCAAATTCAATAAAGCAAGCAGTTCACAAAAATGTATTACAACTGGAAAAGGCCTGGAGGAAGGACTAGGAAACAGAGTCATTAGTATGACCCTAAAGGTTGATAAGTAACTACTAATTTCAGTTCCTTAAGAGGAGATGCCTGAAAAGACCTCCACTTCCAGAAAGCGGTAAGTTGTAAAGCATTTCTGGAAGATGAACCACTTAAAAAGGTAGGCATGCAGGAGCTCAAAAGGTAAATTCAAGCCTATGAGAATTTTTTATGTAAGTAATTTTGAAGACCTAAGTATTATTTGTCCAGATCTCAATACTTTTAAGACAAAACATCGACCTGCATCTCACAGAAAAATCTTCTGGAAGTATAGCCAGGGGGCTCCTAATACATCCTGACACTCCTGCCACCGGAACAGGTACCTGGGTGTAGATGGATGTCCTCTTCAACACTGACACTAAAAACCAATCCACTCTGTGCAGCAGTGAATAAAAATTCCTGGCTAATGAATCTCAGCAGATATTTGTTATCTTTTCCGCTTCAAGATTTAGTTTGCCACATGATTTCTTTGCCACATGATGGCTTTACCAAACGAATTGCATTTTTTCTATCATGTTCTCATGCAGCCTGAGCATGCATTTCACTTGTATCCACGATGAATAAAGAAATCAGAAACAAGTATTTTCAATCTTTCTGTGTTTAAAATCCTTAGCAACCCTGGGACACTTGTTTCTCACCAATCCTCCTCTGGGTTAAAAGGTCCCATATTGGATCTTCCTATTGCTGAGCAACTATCCAGGAGTCCAGTCAGTGGAAGGAGTAATTTGTGAGTAGGTTTCAAGTTTTTGTATCTTGTTTCCTCCTCTTGCATCCCCTCCTTATGACTGTGGTTGCAAAGGGGACAGGCTTTCTTGCAGCTTCTATCACAGATGTGTATGAAAAACAGGCCACGCTTGCTTCCCTTAATTTAGTGTTTTGGCATCATTTCTAGGCTTCTGGTACTTTTTGGTGTTCTTTGTGCCTTGTATCATGTTGCACGTACGATGAAGCAGCAAATTTGGGAGATAGGGAATAATAAAAAAATAAATAGACGGAGACATAATATCACCTTATACTTACCCCGTCGTCAGAGCAGGCAGCCACCAAGAGAAGATAACCATATCTGTCCAGATCCCACACCACAGACACCCCTTCCAACAGATCTAACAATCACCTTGAACAAATGGGTCTGTTTGCTAAACCAACAGAAAACAAATCTTCTTTTCCTTGTGTGGGGTTGGTTTCCACATCAACTCACTGCACATTTCCATGATCTGCAGACAGTATGGTAGGGAGGGACAGGAATATGAGTGGGGGCACACAGGGGAAAGTAGGCTAGACCAGGTTAAACTGAAGATAAAACTGCACCCCAAATCCGCAATGGCACATCTAAATTTACCACTCAATGGAATGCTGAATTACTTAAGAATCCATGAAGGTTTCTCAACACAAAAAGAGAAACCTGAAGGTTTGAGGAATTTGAGGAATTTTTAGACTATGTATCAGATCAGAATATTCAACTGTGAAATTACTGTTTAGTGTTTTATTTTAATAAAAAAAAAGAACATTTAAATCCAAGCATAATAGTAATCAACCTGCAGTGTATTAATATTTAAAGACTGAAATGGTCTTTAAATAGAGATAGGATGTTTTAGCAGAAACAGTCCTTGTAAGTTAACCTTATCATTAGGATTTGTTTTTCATTAAACTTGTAAAGTTAATGTTTGACAAGTCTATGATACTGTAATAAAGTAAGTACTACTTTTAATAGTTACATGAAGTGTACCAAATGTTACATAGGGTATATAACCTATGGGCCTATTTCCTGCAGCATGTTTAGTTCGGATGAGTCAAGGATTTTAAAGAAAACTAATATTTGTGTTTGAGTTAATGGAAAATGTTAAAAGAAGTCTCTAGGTACTGTTATTAGAGACCTTGCTTTCCGTGATATGATAACTGTTAAAATCCCCATGTATGAAGGTTGCAATGAAGAGTAATAAAGGGTGTTTGTCTTGTAACTTTTGTGCTACCTAAGCAAACAGTATTTCTACAGTTGTCTTAGGACCTTTCATAGAGTTGTAGAAAGCTGAATCTTACTAAAGAATGTGTATGTCAGTGACCTACGCTCGCCTCCATCTTTATTGACAATATGTAACATAAAGTAGAACTTGAAAAGTACTTTAGTAATATATACAGCATTACTGATTACTTTGCCGAAATATAAGTTCCCATCATCATATACATTTTCGAAAAGTATTTTGATAAGGTAAGTTCAGGAAATAACTAAGAGGATAATGTGTTTTATCAGCCAGATGTGTCAGAAACATGGTCATAACACACACAGAGAGTTTGAACAAATTTTAGAAATTAGCTCAGGTATTGATATTGAAGCTTATGATGAAACATTCAAATTCCTGCATGTGCCTATGCTGGCCCTACTAAAGATACCTTAAGTGTCTCTGCAGATGCCCACATCTGCACTCTGGACTAAGCCAGGGTGACTTTTGAAGCTAAGATTAGGAAGACATCCAGAAACACGACCTCAGCTCAACAGTAAACTCTGCAAGTATTGAATTCAGAGGGATGGAAGCAAAAGTGCAGAAGTAAAGACATGCTTTTCAGAACCACAGCCCATAATTAGAACTAGAAGTATTAAACAGTTGCAGACAACCAAGAGACAATCAATATTCTGGGAAATGACCCCTTGAGGATCTATCTGCTTTTGTGGCTCCATGGCCGAAGAATATTCAGTCAGATGCTGAATTTGTTGAGTTCTGTATCTACCAGAAGGGAAGCACATTGCCCCAAATGTTTGTGTTTCAAAACTACTTGCCCTTTCCCAGATGCACACACTGATGTGAGACATAAACTCACCAGGCTTATGCCATTATTTAGATAGGACTTTGATGTCTGAACCAAGTGTTCCCTTACTGAAAACTGGGCCACTCTTGCTGAATCTGATAGATAAAATATTTATGGAAGGTGTGAGGAGCTCATTTGTTAAGATATGACTGATGTTAACAGAGTGACCCTGACTGACATGAGTAATTAATTAAAAATACACTGGACTGCTTCACACAGACAGAATACAGATTTGAGAGGGAGGTCCAAGCTAAACCCATGTTTCTCCTACCAGCAGATGGTACTGGAATCCTGATGAGGGAAGACCACATACCCTCCCCACTAATTTTCACCTTAGTGGCTCTGCTCTGAAAAACACAGAACTGTCACAGTACAAAAAAAAAAAAGCATTTTTCCTTTGGCAATAGCCTCATGACAAAATGCTGGTTCAGCAGAGCAGGAGAAGAAACAGAGGACCTGACTACTGCTATGTGGTACTCCCTCCTGGCTTTCCAGTAAAAGTTTCCACACTGGAAACCAGTTTCCACACTGACTAATTGTTTCATTTACCAGAATTCTGCACGTGCAAAAGATGAAACATCTATTGAAGCTTCTGAAAGTAAAGCAAGTCCAGTGGGGATGCAAAACTGTCTATAAACTATGTATTTGCTTGAACAAAAGGTCCACTGTGTTTAGAACATAGATGAGGTCTATGGCTGTCCTTCACGTCACAGTTACATCTGCAAGTCTTTCCTTCCCTTTCCCCTACCTACATGAGAAGTTATACAAGGAGTGGCTGAGGTCACTTAGCTTATTCAGCCTGGAGAAGAGGAGACTGAGGGGAGACCTCATTGCAGTCTAGAACTTCCTCATGAGGGGAAGAGGAGGGGAAGGCACTGATCTCCTTTTTGTGGTGAACAGTGACAGGACCCAAGGGCATGACCTGAAGCTCCATCAGGGAAGATTTAGATGAGATTTTAGGAAAAGGTTCTTCCCCCAGAGGGTGGTTGGGCACTGGTACAGGCTCCCCAGGGAGCCCCAAAAATTTCAAGAAATTTTAAACAGTGCTCTCAGGCACTCTTAGGCACATGGTGTGATTCTTGGGGATGGTCGTGTGCAGAGCCAGGAGTCAGACTCAGTGATGATAGTGAGTCCCTTCCAACTCAGAACATTCTATGATTCTACTGTTTTGACAAAGTTTATTTCTTTGGGGAGAGCAAAAGCACACTTTGAAAACACACACTGTTAACTCCCACACATGTAGTGGGAGAAGCCACTACTGCATCTAGTCCAAAAGTCCTCTCTACATTTTAGGGATTTTTTGGTGTGAATCTTAATAAGTATTTATAACTTTGCCTATTACAGGCATAATTCTGAGGCTACGTTACTATCGGCTTTAGCTTATCAAAATGTAAAGCTGAAATTATTATCTTTTCCTTCCTCACTTGAACACTATGATTTATTCCTTAGTGTGATATTATTAATTATGTAGCACCAAGGACTCACTGGGAAGTTTTCAGGCAACATCTATTCCAATACGTTAAATAATGTCAGGGTCGTTCCGAGGCAAGAGAGCTTGATTATCACCACTGTTGATGGTCCCTAGCACAGTTTGGGGCTGTGCCAGGTAGTATTCCCTGAAATAAAGTCCCCAGGCCCAATTAAGAATCTTTCATGAACCAAAGACCATTTCCAATGGGCAGTTTGGATGCAGCCAACCCATCTGGTATGATAAAACAGATTAGTTGTAGGAGAGGGGGCAATTGGTCCCAGTGCCAGAGAATGGTGTTGGATACAATTTCTTCCCTAGATGTGTATTCAAACAATGAGTGAGGGAAGAACAAAGAAATTCATTAGTGGCATTAAAACCATGTTTATCATTGCCATAGTCAGACACATAAATAAACACACATGATGTTGCTGTCATTAAGTATCATTGTGCCAGGTCTCTGTGGGTATGTCTGTACTAAGTAAAAAAGGCCAGGATCTGCCCCTGGATGGGATGGCTGATGCTCAGACAGCTAGGCTACCCCTTCTTTCCAGCTGCTGAGCCATCAGCTCAGGTTACCCCTAAACCACGCCAGGAAACTACCTGGGAGAGCTCTGCATGGGTGACTGTGTGAGTGAGTTTTATCCCATGCCCCGACCCTTCATGTTGGTAACTCATATGTAGCTCTGTGCTCTGGAGCCCTCTGCAAATATAGACAGTACAGCAGGATGAACACTTGTACTGAGCACCTGTAGCACAATATACTTTGTTCCCTATTTTCTTTATCCTTAGGCATCAGTTCACTGACATGACATAAGATCGTTGCATCTTCATCTCATTAGGAGATATCCCAGTGAGTGAATGATGCAGATGGAAACAGTCCAGGGCTCCAGAAGGAAAATCCCTTTTGTGGGAAGCAGGAGGCAGAGGTCCCCAGTCACAGAGTTTTTGTCGATTCAGCACTATGAAAACTCTTTCTGTCCTTGTTCAAGAGATGCAGAAATTTTTGTAACATCTTTATGTGTGGAGCTGGAAAATAGGTCAGGTAGAATAAGTATGACAAGACAGGCCACTCAGGGGAGGTGGAAAGTTCAGCTATTATAAGTACAGTTGTGACAAGTTTAGATTTGGCATTTGCTGATCAGGATCTCTCAAACCTCTAATAACTTCAACCTTCTCCTGAAAGGACAGTGCGCTTGTGTTTGTCCTTAAAACATTTTGTGAAGTTAATGGTGGAAAGTAAAGGATTTATTTTAGAGACTGAATATTCCATTAAATAAGCAATTCCAAGGTACTTAGAACAGCATAATATGGCAGTTTCAGAAATTACACTTAACATTACACAGTCAGTTTTAGGGCACTCCATTCTTAACTACAGTGTGTTAATGAGAAAGATCTGATTAACAATAAAGCTAACAACTGTGTGTGACATGATCCATGCCTGTTAAGCCTTATTAAGGAAATGTAATGGAACATTTTCAAATAATACCATTATTTATTATGTACAAACTTCTTAATTTTGTACAGAATTGAGCAATACTAGTGCTAGTTATTTTACTTATAAAACAGCTCTCAGCTTTCAGAGAGATGTCAAAAAATAATTATAACAAGTCCATAATTTTAAAAGTGTCTCCTTAATATTCATACCACTAAAACTTGATATCTTGTATAATCTAAATATCTACAAAAGCCAATTAAAACTCCAAGTTTCAACCACAGCAGTTACAAGCCTGATCACTTACAAACTAACAGATGGTAAAGCAGAGTTCATATATTTCTACAGTCTTCTTATCAGACCCTGTCACACAGGCACAGAGCCACACTCACCCAGCTCAGTTACTGCTCATCTCATCAATCAACTCCATTCTGGTATTGCCACTGTCTTACAGAAGTTTGTATCATCTTTGTCATCAAGACTAACTGTAGATGCAGGACATTAATACAGGATTTTGGAGATGTCAGTTCTGGTTCTTCAGAGGTCACATGAATCACAGGGCACCTATATTTAAAGACCCCAGAAAGGTTATTGCTCCTTTTCCCATTGGAGTGTGCAGGAAGGAACAAGTGATGCTCCACGGTGCTCAGGTACACCAGTGACGAGGGTCATGTGAGCACCTTCAAGGGCTTTGGTATTTTCTGTTGTCAGCACCATAAGGCCCCACTCATCGTGCATACACTTAAGATTTACCCTAACAAGGGTGTTCATCTTGAAATTTGAAAGTTGGAGAGGGATTTTTTACATGGGTGTGTAATGATACGACAAGAGGGAATGTCTTTGAACTGAAAAAAGATTGATTCAGAGTAGATATTAGAAAGAAATTCTTTACCACGAGGGTGGTCAGACACCAGCACAGGTTACCCAGAGTCATTGTGGATGCCCCATCCCTGAAAGTGTTCAAGATCAGATTGGATGGGGTTTTGAGCAACCTAGTCTAGTGAAAGTTGTCCCTGCCCATGGCCCAGTGGGTAGAACTAGAAGACACTTAAGGTCCTTTCCAACCCAAGCTATTCTATGATTCTGTGATCTAGGAGTTTTGGGTGGCCCAAAACCCATCTGAGAATTCATTTGAAATGCAGCAATTTGCATATTTTACATACTAAAATCTACTAAGTCCTGGCAATAATTTTTCTATCTCTCCCAAAAATGCCAAAAGCCAGACGTGTTAAAGAAGAGCCACTCCACATGCTCACAGATTTTCATCATAAACATGTGGACTCCCTGCTAGTGCCTTCATACTATAGAAAACCTTTCTCTGACATCGTAGTTCTAGCTCCAGCTTACATACTACCCCCTGTTTCTCTGAAGCACAAAGGCATCCTAGGACCAGCAGCAATTGTTTTGTGGTTGTGCCCAAGCCAGGCTAAGCTTCAGAGATCAAAACAAACGTTCAATCTAACTTGCACATCTACAGGCATTTTGCTGTGATCCTCAGAGCACTGAGACTCTCCTGGGAATAGAATTTTTGTACAAAAATCACCACACTTGTGTTGATTACACAGGAAACACAAAAATATTACAAATTTTGCAGTTAATAAAATTAATAAGGGTTTTTAGAATTATTTGGGCATTACTTCATTTTGTATCTAGGGAAATAATTGATAGCAAAGTGGGTGTAAAACACTTTTCAAATTAGAAAGGCTACATTTCACACTTCACAGTCACTCTGCTGCCCTCCATATTCTTTACATTTTATAGTGTACTTTAAAAAAAATCAGATATTCTGAGTTACAAAGAAAATATGACAACATTTCTCCTACAGCCATGAAAACTTTTGTGAGATATTGTAACTTCTGGAGTTTCCTAGCTTTTCAATGCTTCACCTCACATGCATCAGACTGTGCAAATGTTGGGGGATTTTAAAGGTGACAGGAGATGTGGTGGCTCTAGTTTTGTTTTGGCCTCTTCTTTTGAGGTGGAGATTTGTTAATTCTTGTTTTGCATATAAATTCTCAGGTATTTTTAAGCACAAAATAAGGAAACAAGAAAATCCAGTTGCAGTATCTAATTTTTTCTCATTCTCACACTTTCCAAAATCTTTTTTCCATACAAACTCTGTGGGTAAGCATCTGCCTGTGGATCTCCTCAGCTCTTGCCAGGTATCCATCGTACATGGAGAGGTTTTCCTTTCCTTAAATCTATTTGTCCCTCATAGCTTTATTTAAGTTTCCCGGGGCTTGATTCCCCTATGAGATGATCTGCATACCTGTAACTCATGCAGATGAGTCACTGTGCTTATATTACATGTTCATTGGAGCTCTCATATAAAATTCTGGTAAAGCCCACATGATATCAGTGTGGACCATTCACTAATCCAGTGTGGCATCATATGCACAAGCCCATATGAATCCATTTAAGCGTGTGTTTAAGCACTGTGTAATATCTGGTCCTTTCCCAGCAAAATGGAAATGCTGCTTCTTTCCCTGCAATGTCACTTAATGGCCATTCGAGTCACCCATCATTTCTTCAGAGGGCAATTGTCAAATGGGCCACGCTTGGACAAGAGTGAAATCATGGCAAAGTCAGGCCAAAGTGGAGGTCCATAACGAGACCTCAGAGATGTCAGGGGTCTCTGTGGCTGGTTCCTGGCTCACATGATTTGGTATCTAATGGTTGGAATGATTTTTTAAAAAGCCTGCCGTTCTTCACTGTGTCCACAGCATGAGATGAAACACAGTACAGAGACACCTGACTGGATAGAGACACCCTGCAGCATTTACTGATTTGCAGAAAAAATCAGTTCCCGAGACATTTTGGGCTTGGTACAGAAGATATTTGCAAGCAAATTCAGAGGCATTAAGGCATTTTTGTCTAACCCATGCCTGGGCTGCTGTGGTACAGAGTTGTACCACTACAAGTGGTTATGTTGGCTTGACCTTTACACATTCCCTTCTCACCCCAGGGTCAAACACTTCCAGAACCGTATGATTGTGGCTTTCCAAAGTGAATGCACAACTGGTGGGATGTGAACTATTTTGATGTGCAATGAGGAGATGTCATGGGCAGTGTCAGGCACACCATGCAGCAGAAGTTTGGAAATCTCTGGCTTATAAATATTGGCATGAAGCTCAACTTCTGGGCAAAATCTTATCGCATCCCAGCAAGTCTGATGCCCAGAGAAGGATGCCCGAGATAGCTGTGCTCATGAACAGAAGCAAGCCTTTCTGAAGGATGTCTCATCAAGGTCTTCTCTTGGGCAGCTGTTTGTATCTCTTCTTTCAAACAAGGGTGTAGGTTGTGACTTGTTGGTTGTTGGTTGTTGGTTTTGGTTTTCTTTTTTGGGAGGGGGGGCTACTGACAGCATGTGATTTCATTAGACATGTGAGTAAAATTATGAGTTTTCTGTCTTCCTCCTGTGAACTCCCCTCCCACTTACCCCATTGCTTCCGAGAAAAAGAAGCTGAAAATGGCTGCTCGAGATATTTCTTTCTGTCGAACTGAAAATGAGAGAAAAGCTGAGAATTTTTGAGCACAGCTGCACTTTCCTGATCAATAAGAGCTGATTGAGAGCCCAAAATGCTCTGCACACAGCTACAGCCCTGCATTTCCTGTCACTGCCCGAGGTGAAACCTTCCATTGCCTGCTGCGATGATTCATTTCCAAAACTTCAGTTAAATTATCACAACGGCAGGTGACCTCTGATTTTCACCCATGTCTTTTCCCCACCCTTGCTTTCTTTCATTGTTTTTCAATTAAAATGTGACTCACTGTGATGGAATTTTTCAGAGTCCGTCAACCCCGACCCTCTTCCTCCTCAAACCCTGCTCCTAATATAGCTGTGACAAAATTTCATTTTAAGCCTCGATATTTGGTGTTGTCGTGTTGTTGGATGTGCCTGAGCTCCAAAACCTGAATTCAGAAGGGCTCTGTTGTGCCAGGTGCTACAAAAACATAATGAGACCAGTCCCCAGAAGCTTCTTTTTAAAAGTACTTTCAGTTCTTTAATGATAGACTCTCTCTGTGTTTTCTTCTGTTTCTCTTGCTAGTGCAAACTTACAGTTTGCTACCATTGGAGTAAACTGGGTTGTCTTACTGGAGATGCCAGAACTGCTCTGGATTCCTACTTTGGGTACCTGATAGAAGGACATGCTCCCCTCTTTTACTCATCAAAAATTAATCATGATAAAATGGGATGATAGGTGCAATAGAAAAATCTTTTGAGGTTAGAGATCCAATAAACATTCCTTCTTTTTTGATTCTGTGCAACACTACCTGTTTTAAGAGACTTTAATTACTAATTAACTATGCTGTGCATTTGTTTCATTATATTCATCCCTGCTTTCTGCCGGGATTTCAGCATCTGTTAGGGAGGAAACCTTGGAAGAAAGCCAAAAAACTGGCTAGAGGTGTCAGTGATGCTCTTTTCAAGTCAGAACTGGAACCAGGGACACCATTTGATGGTAGTTAACCCACTGTGTTACTACCTTGGAACACATCCTGGGATGTGACATACTATGTGCTCATCAGAGCTTGGAAGTCCTAAAAACAAACTGCAGCACATTAAGCAAAATTCAACAGACTAGGTGAAAATTAATTTTTTTTTAAGCACTACCTTATAAATTGCCCCATCTGATTGAGAGATTGCAAATGACCCTTTAACTTGAGCATCCTTGGGTGAACTCATGCTCATCACCAGAAGCCTCCCACTTTCCCCACGAAAAAAGATCACCAAGAGATAATAATAGGCAGCCTGGCCTACAGGCAGCTACATGTTAATGGATGCAAATGGCTCCAGGGTGTTTTGCAGAGGATTTCCAGAGAATCTTCACTGTCTTCACCATCCATACTGCAGCATAGCTTTGTTAAAGAAATAGGTTACTTTCACAAGACCTTCCCTAAGAAGGAGAGTCTAAGCAAGGATGAGAAAGTCATCACCAAACTCTAACAGTCAGTATTTGAAATATGAAGTTGTGTCATTATTGTTAGTCTCTTACACATTTCAGTCAAGCTCTAATAATAGGTTTTCCCACATAAAAGGGTAAATGATCCTGTGTGTCAGAGCTTATGTTTTCACTTCAGAATTAACTCAGGTGAAGCTGTTGTCTCTTCCTCCTTCACAGAGAAACCCCAAATCTGGGGGTGTGTATTTCACTCACAGCAGGATTACCAGTTGATGCTCAGGATCTCTTTTTGCAAGAGCTGACACTCTCAGTGCTAAAGATGCACTCCCAGTATTTGAACATTGGGTTCCCCAATGTTTTCCCACACCTCTCTGATCCCAGAAAATCACTCCAATTTGCATACACTCATCTGGATGGGGGTATGCCTACGTCATCATCTCACTCCCCACCTCATGCCTGTTCTGGATTCAGTGATCCTCCTATTGTGCAAGCATTAATTCGCTCTCATGCTATTTTTGGAAAGTAATAGGTAGATCCTTTGAAAGAAAAATCAAAGTGTTATGTCTTATCTATTCTGCTCTGGGAACATCTCCCAGCAGGCAGTATGGATGAGAATGCACCAGGCTTGCTTCCTTCTGTTCTTCAGATTCCCCTAGCAAATTCCCTAAAGGCTTTGCAAACTCAAAAATTCCAGACTTGTCATGTCTTACATACAAGACCAAAATGTAGAGCCTCAGCTTCATTCCATGAATACACCCAGCATCAGGACTGCAGCACAGCTCACAGATGGGACCCAAAATGACAGCTATGTCTTGTGGGAAGAAGGCCCAGAAGAAGGACACAGGGCCAAATGTGTAAGGAAAGGACAGAATTACCCTGCTGTCAAGAAAGCCAGCCTGTCTAGTGTGGACGCAACCACTAGTGGATGCTTTCAACAGGGTAAATGTACTCAGAGAACACCATTTAATACCGTAAAAATAATTATGGGATATTACTTTGATGGGTTCCGAGATGACCCATAAAGACCTTCCTGAGTAATTGATAGTGGTTTGTGATGGTTTGGACCTGGCTCCCTGCCAAATGCCCAAACCCTCAGCAACAATTTCCCCCCCCCCACCTTCCCCCAGGGCAAAGAACTATGCAAATTGAAGAACTCGAAATCAAGCTAGTTATATAACAATATATATTTTATGTATATTACAGTTATATACAGTTAAGATGCTATGTACACAGCAAAAGGGAATCCAAACACCCCCCAAAGGGATAGGGAAAGGGGGAAAAGGAACAAAAGGAGGCAAAAAAAGGAAAACCGAGCAGATATACGCAATCAAACCTGAGAACTACTAAAATAACTAGTAAAACAAATCTCACCACGTCCCTTAGAAAAGCAGGATTGGCAGACACTGCCAGCACTCTCCAAACCTCCACGTGGCAGGTCAGTGGATGCTGCAGGTCTCAGCCTTAGATAAGCAAGACCAATGCAGGGACCCACTGTTCCCGAACCTCAACAGAAGAGAAGAGGAGCGAAGGCCTCTCCTCCCTTTTTATTTATACCCCGATTTACGTAAAAATCTTATGGATACTGGGAACACTGCCCCTTCCTTGGTTACAAACTGGTAGGCCTAGATTAAAACCGCCACATGGTTCTTATCATGTATTCCCAAATTGGAACTTTGTCATAAGTAAAAATAAGACAGACTCCTTAGATGATGATTTTGCTGAGGGGAAACACCACTGGTACTGCCTCATGAATCAGAGTTTTTTGCGAATCTGTTCTTCAGCTGTGAAGTTTTTTTTTCTGATGCATTATATAGACCATCAGCTTTGGAGCCAGAGAGATCTCTTACATGGATAACTGACTGTAGTCTTATTTTGAATCGCCATTTCCTTCTATATTCAAAAATGATATATGCATTGTGGTTCAACTAACATTGCAAGATTAACCTTAAGTGGAGACCTCCTATCTGCAGTGAAAGCACAGCCAGTAACTGTTGTCTATTCAGTGCTTGAAACATTACCTACCTGCTGGCCTGTGTCACGCCATAACCAGTTTTCATACCCAGGAGTTCCCCAGCTGCTACTGAAAACTTGATTCAGGAAGAACCATGAAATTCAAATCTGGAAAAAACTCTGTTAGTTGTCTCTTGGTTATGATAGAGGGCAAACGCTCTGCTGCAACCTAAAATGAAGAGGTTGTAGCAATTGCTCTAGTGTAAGATTGCAGAGTAGTCTACAGAGGTGGGAAGGGATGGAAGATCCTCTCGTGCTCATCTCAGCTGAGGATTATGTAGGTAAAAGGTGTGTACCTTCAATGCAAGACACTTATAGTGGCTGCACCATTTCTGAGGACTATCTACAGTCTGGATTTTATCTGTGGACTGACTGGAGGGTTAAGGTGGGAAATTTTCTCAGGAACTCACTGTACTTATGTCTGCTTTATCTAAAGCCCTTATATGTGCACATTTGGCTTGGATAACTCAGAAGGACAAACAGTTGCATGAGATTTTTTCCAATCTTTCCAAAAAGCCCAAAATAGTAAAATAATATCAAGAATGACCTCTTTACTTCTGCTTTGTGTTCCCTGCAGAAGGAGGAAGTACAGCTCTCCTAACGTGTTCAATTCAATATCATTTTTTTCTGGGTCTTTTTGTCAAAGCAGTTTCTCCAAATTTAACTGTGAAGAAGCTACAAACCCTGCAAGAGAACAGCAGTGTTGGGTGAAAGAGAAATAATTCAACTATCCTACCATCATGCAGAGGTAGTATGATATTGGTGGAAGACTCAAGACTTTCTTGTACTTGAAATCACTACGCAGCACTAAAGCACAGGCATATTTACTGTGTGATAGGTATCGTTGGAGACAGAAGAGAGATGGAAAGTCTCTTTCTAAGCCTTCCCGAAGCCCTATTCAGTAGCAGAATGTTGGCAGTTTTTAGGTCTATGCAATAATCTTGTTTAAGTGGAAGTTCTCCTAGACCACTTCAAGCAATGTGAAACAAAATATCACTGTAATTGGCAGCTCTGTACCTTCTCTGTGCCTGTGAAGGCAACCACCCAGCAACGTGGTCCCTGGCCAGGCAGCTTCCTTTAGGACGAAGAACCATTGACAGCTGCTTTCCTCAGTGGCATTTTCTTTCTTTCTTTTTTTTTTTTTCCTTTCTTTTTTTTTTCCTTTCTTTCTT
>NW_020955259.1:485281-589999 GCF_003031625.1 Empidonax traillii | reverse complement strand
CTTTCCTTCTTTCCTTCTTTCCTTCTTTCTTTCCTTCTTTCCTTCTTTCTTTCCTTCTTTCCTTCTTTCTTTCCTTCTTTCTTTCTTTTCACGAGAAAAGCCACTAAATCTGCATCAGGAGCAGCATTACCGGAATGTGACTTGTTAGTACCAGAGGTACTGTAGCCCAAAGCCTACACTGTAAATAGGATGGGAGATAAGGAACTTCTTCACATCTGGGTTGACCCTCATATCTCCTTCACACTGGCAGGGTAAGCAAACGGCTTTGCTAAATGACAGCTGTTGGATTCAACACGCCGTTGACTCGGTCCCTTTTCACATACTGTAAATATCCATATCAGAAAGCCCACAACTAACCTACACTGAATCCTTGGCAGATAAAAATCAAAGGAGAGATACTGAAGTCTGATGTCTTCATCCAAAGCTGACTGAAGTCAATCTCCAAAAAGATTTGGCATTTATAGCTGTCTCTAAATTACCCTTTCATCCTTGGGGATGTTAGCAGGGCAGAAATCTCTCCAAAAAAGGTTTGAGGAGCAAGAGTATAACACTATAGGAAGTTGATATTGCCTTCCTCAGATCATGCCCACAAAATCCATAAAACAAGCTGGAACCTACAGATCCATTGTTAGCCCTATAAATACAAGCTTATTATAAAATAAATAAATAAAATTAAAAGCCTCCCTAGTTAAACTGCTCCTTTCAAACTCTCACTGGCGACAGAAACCTTATTACCAATCATACACTGATGTGATGAGCAGTGCAGATCATTTCTAGCATGAGTAACTGCCCATTCTCAATGGCTTGTGCAATCAGTGGGTTTTCTAATTGCTTTGGGGATTAATAACACAATAGGAAGCCATTTCACATTGGTTGACAATTATTTTATCCAACTGTATAAAGAACAGGTGAAAAATTAATAAATTATAATCAGCCAGTTATTAAAGCTTAATGGCAGATGGCTGTAACAAGAATAAAGGGAGCCTGAGCCTCACAGAATGGTATTTTGATAGTATTTTTCAATGCATTTTTAATGAGAGACATATAAAATGCATAAAACTTATAAATCATTTACAGAAGAACAAGCTACGGAGTTGAACGGTCCAGTTACAACGCTATCATTATATTATTAAGATCACGAGATCCTACAGCATCCTGCAAATCTGACTGACAGCTTATTGTGTCAGGTGCTGTACAAACAGGGGGGGCTGCCCTGGTGCCAAGGAGCTGCAGGGCCACGGCTGGGTGCTGGTGGGCTGCACGTCTGGAAGATGACCTGCCGATGTCGTGGGAAGGTTCCAGGCCTAAAGTACAAGTTCTGCACTGAAGTCCTTAGTGACCGCTGAACCTAGCGCAGGACTCTGGAATTTTAATCCAGGCATTTGTGTGTTTCTCAGGCATTTTGGTGTGGAGAGAGCACTGTGCTGTGTGACCAGGAAACATCCTGCATGCCGGTGGGGGAATGGATGTGCAACACCTTGTTTGTCTGTTTGTTTGCAGGCATATGGTAATTCACAGCACAAATGACTGTCCATGTGTGCATTTCCTGAATGCTATTTTTTGGTATATTAGTCTGAAAATATGGTCAGTCAAATCAGTCTAGGAAATCTATTGTTTTCCTGCCTCCTTTTGCTTCCTCTGAGGCACTGAATAGCCTATTGTATGTATTTTATAATTTCTGTATACTTGGATGAAATTATCACCCTTTTTTTAAGATCAGTAGTAAAACACTTCTTGACTATAGTTGAGCCAGAATTCCAAAAATTGTCTTTATTTTCTGAGTCACAGGCCTGCAGAGTACTATTTCTTACCTTGTACTCTTACAGCACCCAGCCAAATAACACCTTGGAGTCCTAGTCCAAGTCTAAGTCTCAGAAGCTTGGCTGGTTACTGACTGGCTCAAATTCACCTTAGTCAATTGCAAGTTAGGGTTTTCCCCATGGGCAATTTGGTGCTAGAAGGTCATAAGTCACACATCTGTCAGGGTATGTAAAAATTCAAGCTCCTTCACCTCAAGACTCGCCTCACACAAAGTTTTCCTTAATTCCTCCCTGCTGAATGTTGGCCAGCGATTCAGGGAGATGTATTGAATATTCCAGCTCCCTAAAGCCAGATGTGTTCCTCACAAAACAGTTATCATGGGTAATATCCTCTCTGGCTGTATTAAACCAGAAATCAAGAACTACATAACCTATGGAAAACAGGTTATGCTTCTTATCCTGAAGGTAAATGGCTTGGCACTGCAAGACTTTAAAAACGAGGTTGACATCCAAGTAGTCATCCCCAAACACGATCTACCAGTGCAGTGGATGCTGTCTCTTGGTTTTCTCAGCAACTCTCTCGTCCCTCTCTCATTGACATTGTTTGTTGTTTGCTTCTGTCTCTGTCCTACACCAGATGCTCCATAGAAGGAGGATCTTTTTGTTTTAGGCTCTTAAGAGTCATGGGGAGAGGAAGGTCCTTGAAAAGAAGCCCTTCCCACAGCATAAACCAGAAAACATGGACAAATACTTGGGAAATATCTTGGAAGCATCGCCCTTACACTGAGTTTGCTGTAACCAGCCTGCGGCTGTACACAAGAACACCAGTCTGGCACCTTTTCCAAGCAATGACACTCATGCTGTTTTTTAACTCAGGCAAGCAAAAAAAAGAGTGGCTCTTCTACACACACGCTGGTAGAGGCTTTTAGGGAGTAGCAGAGCAGAGAGACACACCAAACAGGTCTTGAGGGGCAAGGGCAGTCCACTGACATGACCTAGACTCTGGCTAGGAGTGGATTCTAGTGGGGTAAAGGAAAGGAGTGATGCTCAAGGTGCATTTGACCCAGTCCTCCTCCCTGAGAGACCTCCCTCCAGCAGATCTATGCTTCTTCTCTTGTCTGCTGCCTGCTGCTTCCTTCACATGCAGGTTTTCATTGCACTTCCCTCTCCTGCCCCTCCACCTCTAAGCATCCATCCTCTTTCATCAAAGTGAAGAGCGATATGTACCCAGTCTCATACTGAATTGCAAAGGAGCCTCATCAACAGTCATGTACGTAAGACTCTTTTGAAGCGCTTAAAATTTCACAGTTATTAAAAGAAACACAAGGTGAGCGGCCAAACTGGCCCCAGGCCACCCCTAGGGTGAGAAAAGCTCAAATGACTTATTTGCCTTCACATCCCCACCAACCTCAATCCTACACCCCAACCGACCTTCCCTCCACCATGAGCTCTTGCCCTCCCTCAGCTGCAAGCCCTGCTCCTGCTGCACTGAGTAGGTTCATGTGAAACTGTACTTTTCCTCAGTCAAAATATGCATTAGTTTTCTTTATGAGCAAGTTCTCTCTCCCAAGTATAACTTGAGGGATTTTAGACCCTGTTTCTGCAAAGATCTGGGAGAACCGCATCTCCCACCATTCCCACATTAAATCATCTATTTACAGAGAAACCCTCCATCCATTCCACCTTTTCCCTCTTCTAATTCTAGGATCTTTGGTTTATTATCCTGATGCTACATTTATCTGACCTTTATTGAATACACCATCTGCCATGCTAGAAACTTTAAAAAGCACTTAAATCTGTCTGTATCTAATTGCAATTTTCCTCATTGCCCTCCAAATTTAGCGCAAGATAATCTGGAAACACTGCGGCTTTCATTTCAGCTGAATCACAAAAGCCAATTATATCAATAACAATAATTTTATTTTTTTTTAAGAAATAAAAGATTAAAAGCCAGAATGCGTCCAGGATTTGAAGAACTAAGAAATTCTTACACTCCCTGCAGGTTTAAATACTTGTTAATTCTGTATTATATTTTTACCCACTCCATAAATGTAGGTATCAACCCCAGATTCTTTTAACTGTGTTTTATTCTCCCCCAGCCCACCGAGATACACAATGGTCACAGTGAGTTGCCTTTTTTTTTGGTCTCCCTTAGCAGCAATATCCTCAAAGAATTCCAGCCAGTTAATGAGGCATGCCCTTCCCTTCCTGAAACCATATTAGATATCCTTAATTAGGCCATGCTTTTCTAACTGTTCCTCCCTTAGTATCTCAAAAGAGGAGCTGAAGACTTTCAACTGCACAGATCTGCAGCTTCCCAGTGCATCCCCAGGCCCTCTATAAAAATAGAAAAAGAGATCACATTACCTCCCCCTCAACCCTAAGATATCTCTCCCCTGAAGGAAGCAAACTTGTAAAAATAGCAACTACAGCTTCTCCAGTTTCCCAACCAGAGCAACAGCAGCCTAAATAGATGTGTATTTTTCTTTTCTCAGCAAGGATAAGCCTTAGAAAGGTTGGAAATGTCTTTCAGATGAGCATGAGAAAGCAAGGGAGCACACTCCCCTGCTCATTCAGAGCTCGTCTTTCTGCTGTTTATTCTGTTCACCTGAAACTTTACAAGATAATTTTATGGTTTTCTAAGATAGAAGTTTCTTCTGTTTTTATTGGTTAGGGTTCTCAGTGCTAACCAGAACTGAAACATATTCTTCAGATCATGCAAAATTTGGCCTTGTACTGGAAATATCAGAAGCTTCTGGAATTTCTCGTTTTCATTTTTCTTAAGATTGACCCAATATATATGCTTGAAAGTCTCATGATTTGGACAAGCTGAGATTAGAAATGATGTTTGCAAACCATGGCCTAACTTATAAATTCTATCAATGAAAACAAAATTATTGCAGTTTACTCTTCTAATTGTCTCCTGGAATATGACCAAATCTGGCCCTTCTCTACCTGCAGTTACAGTACTGACCACTCCTTGAAAAATCACTCTTGAAAAAAATCTAATTTTCTTGTTTTTCCAGAAAGTAAACAACTTGCTATAAAGATTACCTTCTTGCCTCACCTCATCACTACACATTTTAGTGATGATGGAACATCCTTTTCAACAAACATTTTTTTTCCCTCCCATTTTCTTGATGGAAGTTTTTTGGGGGTTTTTCCACTTGATGGAACTAAAGATGAACGTAACATTAATTCCACATAGGCCAGCCCAAAAGGCAGAAAAACCTTGAAGTCCAGCATCAAACAACTGTGGTAAATGTGTGCAGGACTCAAATGGAGCTCAAGTCCTTCACAGTGGTCAGAGATGGACTGAGATCAATGTCCCCTCAAGGTGTGGAAGCTATTTTGTCTGACTGCAAAGCTTTACAGGCTCCACAGCAGTTGCAGAAATTAACATCTGGTGCACAGATAGAGCCACAAAGATCCGTGGGACTGGGGATTAGGAGGTGAAAGTCAGTGCTAGAGGCTCGAACAAGGTGCTGCAGGTGGGGGAAGCTGAGTTCAACAGTGAGGCTGTGAGTCTCAGAGGAGAGGTGGAAGCAGGACAGCTGCTTCAGGGGCAGGGCAGGGTTTCTGCCAAAATCAGCTTCCTGTTTACTGATGACTAACATTATTTTATTCAAATTACACCAATAGGACTGAAAGAGTAATTTCTGAGGCCAAAATTTGCACCATAAAAATTATTGCCCCAGAGATCTGCCCATGGGTGGCAATACTGACCTGGAGAAAATCTTGAATTTGTCTCAGCTCAGCAAATGTTTGATCTCAGGGACAGGAGCTACTTACTCTGAAAAACTGAGGAAATTATTTACTCTTCAAAAAGCCTTTTAAATACCCTTGATCTCATATAGCACTGGTGATTGTCCTGCTTCAAGTGGGAAGTGAGATGGTAAATACCCAGAATTTGAAGCCTTTCAGTATGCACTTCGGAAGTTCAAGTAGGTCTCTACAATGGAATTACCGGGCAATTTTAAAATCTATTAAAAAATCTAGATAGTAATTTCTTGTATAACAATGATCCACTGAAAAAAGACGTTATTTGTGACCTTTGAGAAATAACCAGTGTGTCTGAAGCCACTGAATATATATACCAGAATAAAGGCAGACCAAAACATGTGTGACTGTTTCAGTGGGAGACATTCTCATTTGCCCCTATTTCTTGCGAGCACTGCCATGAAAAATATTTTTTTTTATCATTATGTTTGCACAAAAAGAAGAATTCTTCCCCACAAGTAATTTCTTCAGATCTATGTGAGAGAAATTAACAAACTTTCTCTAAACAAAACATCTCCCTTATCTTCAACTTACTTCTTTGTTTCTTCTTTTGCTGGGGACAATGCTTGGCTTATCTTCTTATCTCTGTGGCTAATAACAATTCATGCTTTTCGTTAGGGAAGCACAGACAAGGCATCATGATTCAAAAACACTGCCCAGTCAAAGCTTTCCAGTTTTACCTCAAGGTGAATTCATGAAGGTCAACGTCAAACATGGGTACAAGCCTGACCCTGGGTAAGGTGAAGAGCCTTTTATGCGCACACATGCTGTGTGTCTGAGTGGTGCAGGGTGCCCATCTCTGCGAGCCTACCTGCTCTCCAGCTTGCTATTCAAGCTAATGAACTGCAGCCCTTTGCAGAGGAATTTCCCTGAGTTTCATGTCAGAGAATGCCCCATGACAGTATCTGGAGGTTTCAGGTAGGTGTGCACAGCTGGGGCTGATACTTGGCCCCCCCAGCCGTACCCCCACATCCCTTGCAGGGTTTCACTGTTGTTTCAGGATGGTTGAGTGCAGATAATCTGCTTTTCACTGCTTGGGTTTGTCTGTGACTTGGGGGGGAGCTTTTCTGCTCACCTTTCATGCGTTACACTTTAACTTTTGTCATTGCTCATTCTCCTTTTATTGCGGTGGAAGGACGTTTCTTTCACTTCAGCATTTGCTCACATCAGAAGCAGATAAGGCTGTGTGAGGCTGTGGGAGGCAGGACTCATCCTCGGAGGTCACCCCTCTTTGCAGGGAGGGGGCATTATTGTCTCACCTTCCTCCTTGAATTCAGCATCCCTGCTGCGCGAGTAATGCTGACTGTCAGTTCTGCCGGCCCCCCGTTTCGCCTCTCTGCCATCACTGCTTCTGCTCCTTGCTTTCCTTCTCCTAGGGAGAGCATCAGAGGTCAAAGGGACCTTCAATAACAAATTCAAAGCAGGGCTTACTTTGGTGCACCACTGGTTGGCCAGCTGGCAATCCCTGTGCTCGCTACAGACATGAAGCCTGATGGCCCTGTCCATTCACACATCAAATCTAAGTATCTGGATCTCCCTCATCTCCTCACTACCTGCAGATTTACCATCACAACCTTAAGGAAAGATTGTTCCCCCTTTTTCACAGAAGAAAACAGAGAAATGTTTGGTTTACTATATCTTACTGACTTTTACTATACCATTTTAAAATGGGAAACCCCAAAGACACATATGGAATTAACCGTGTCTGAATATGGCCCTGGTCCAATTTGTCAAATTACAAATTAAGAGCACAAATAACACTTCCTTCCCATCCTACACTTCTTCTTCACCTCAACTGCTAAAAATTTTGCAAGAGCAGAAGCAATAAAAATTAACCAACTTAAAGGAGTTACTGCAGCACGTAACAGGCACTCTGTGCTGGAGCCCTGAAAATCCCATAAGCCATTCATTAGGTGGGAGTGGAGCTATTCCAGTGATAAGCATTTATGAAAAGCCCACCCTCAGAATCAAGTTGGGAAAAGCATTATGGTTACTTCCTGTTTTTCTTTGGAAATACAAATGTCTCCTTTGATATGTCACAGGCATTTCCTTGGAAAAATTTAAGTGGGAGTGAGGAATTCCAAGAAATATTTCACCTCAGATCAAAAATGTACCAGAACAAATATATTTCTAAAGGCAATTAATATCAAGAAACACGCTTGAATTTCTAGACCACTAGAAGCCATCTGAATATTGGATCAAATTTGGTTCTATTCCCTGAGTTTACTGGTGATTCAGAAACTCAAACAAGTACCCTTAAAAAGTAGTTGTTTAAAAACAAAAAGAGATCCTTTACTTGGAGTTTTATTAATATTATAATTCAAACTTGCTGCAAAATATTAAAAGCAAGATGCATCCTTCTAAGAAATTACCCAACGGAAGTAATTCCATGGGAATCCAATTGCTAAGTGTTGGAATTGAGGCTGGGGCTGAGGAGAAGGTGTCTTTCTCTCATTGTTGTCAAGCCTTTTATGTTGTGAAGACATCAATATGAGATGCCTAAACATATAAAGACATCCCAAGAGTTTAGACTCTTGGAGTTTATCCAGCCACAGCATAACACCCCTATAAGGACCTAAGGATGTAGGATGCTTGTGCAACAGTCTGACTACAGAGACAATTTATACACATTTTACACAATTTATATCACACTTGGGCTTACTGTGTCACTGCTCTTGCACAACTGACCCTTTTAACTGTAGAAGATAACCTTCTAGGGGAGAAGCCACACAAAACAAAACAGAAGCTACACCAAAGCAGCCAGTTTGCCCCCCAAGAATCAAAGCCTGTGCCTACAAAGACATTGGCTAAAGCTTGAAGTGTGCCTGAGGATTACTATTCCTCACAGCAGAGCCCTTTCACCCTTTAGGGGCTCAGTTCCCACTGGGGTCACATTTACTTTCGCAGCTTGAGCCTCACTGTTTTTCAGATCGTGGTTTTTGAGTCTCTGAAAACAACAAGAGCCACTGAAGCAAATGGCAACTCCCTCTCCTCTGATTTCACGGCATCATGCTTTATTGAAATTCCCTAGCACAAGAAACACTATAATTTTTTCTATAGTTGGAATCACAGAGGTACAAAATCAGAGCAACAGAATGTTAAAATAAGACCCAGTAGCTTTACATTTTCATATAATATTAACTGGCCCATGTAAGAAATGGACCAAATTTCTCTTTCTGTGGAGAAGGTTGAAATTCCTGGGAATCCACATGCAGAAATAATACAAGAAGATAATCCTGTAGATGAATTAAAAATAAACCTTCTGAAGTTTTCTTGTTCTCTCTTAACTTTAGAACTTTCCACAGAGATGATATCCACCCACAATATAGTCAATGTTATTATTTTAATTATAAAAACAAAATAGTTACCTTCTGTCTCCTTTGGTATGAAATCCAAAGAGAAAAAAAAACAAGCTATTGAAGTAACCTTTTTTCCTGTTTTGTGTTTGAAACATCCTCCAGTTACACACACAGTGACCAAAGGAATTGCTTCTCATTTACACTTTTTCTCTCTGCAAACCATTAACTGCCCTTTAATTGATCCAAAAGGTGGGTAGGGATTAGCAGAATCACATAGTCACATAGGAGGGGAAGATATTTTTAAAGACTTCCAGTCTTTAATATAGAGAAAGGGATAATGTAAACACAATTAAACTCTATTGATGCAAAGGAAGCAAATACTCATATTGTGACTTGCAAGAGAATGAGTCAAGAAATGAAGACAATCAAGCTATGTCATGTTTTAGCTCATAGTCACTGTAAAGTCTGGGCTTATAAACCCTTTCCTTTCAGACAGGCAAACAGTGAGAGCTCTGTTCTGTTTTCAAGGGATGGATGCTATCACTTAGACAAGATCCTAACTCCCGGTGGGTGATAAAAGCTTATCATTCCTGTGAACAACACAGCCCAGTAACTGGTGGGCGCCTCTATCTTGCAGCTCCAGCTGCTGGCTTCCTCTGCCTTGAAGTAAGGGAAACATAAATAAAACAATCACCATATGGATATTGCATTATGTAAGTGGCAGTGGCTGTAAGAAATGCAGTTTCATACAGTATTGGCAAAGGACTGAATTCATCAGCAGCATCTCTGGCACATTCCTCCAGTGGTAAGGGACATCTGAGCTTTATCTTCAGGACGCAGTCTTCCTGGCCAGCTGACATGGGGACCCTGTTGGAAATTAATAGTTGGTGGTTGAGGACATATGGCTCAGACAAACTGCCTGAAATGAGCAAGACATGGTGCCAGCAGAAGAATTTGGTGCACCTCATTTCTAGCTGCATTCCATGTAGCATCACCTGCATTCCATGCAGCAACACCTTCCAGCTTGCCTATGCAGCAAAGGGTGGCTTGGAACAAAGAGCTCCAGGAAACACCATCCTGGACCTGATTCTCTTGCTTAGTTAAAATCAGCAACAATAGCACCGAAAGATGAAACAGGATGATGCAGTGTGACTCCTGGATTGCAGCTGTAGGGACTTTTATGTTGTGCTTTAGCATGAAAAAAGGCCTCCCTAAGCTTTCCTCCATGTCAGTCTGTGCTGTGCTGGGGTTGATTTGCTGCTCGTGTCCATTTCCAGCCAAAGTCTGTTATTCAGTTAAACCAATGCAAATCAGAAGCAGCCCCAGATGAAGCTAACGAGGTTTCTCCTGCCTAGTAGGGGTGATTTCAGCCCTCTGTGGTCAATGTTCATCACTGTAAGTAGGGAGTTGCTCAGCTCTGGATGGAGAGCCAGGACCAGGCTGATTTACAAGTTAGTCACCAAAGTACAACATGAGCAACTTCCCTGATGGACAGACAAGGACAGAAGTTAAGAACTCATACAATTTTTAGTGGTTTCAGCACCAGCCTTGAATCATTGTTAACTGCCTGAAAGTAGTTCAGGGTTTAAGAATCTAGCATGGGACTGAAGTTGAATATCAGTGCCAAATTTCCAGACTAAAAGCAGTAGCCCTGCATTCTCCTTTCTTTACATTTCTTCGAAAGATCTCTGGCAAACGTGCATTTACTTTTGTTGCACACACCCAGCCTTGTCCTAGGCTGGACTCATGCACTGCAGGGTCAGGGCTGTCCCCAGCCCAGGACTCTGGTCCAGGGGACATGTTCAGTTGGTTCCCAGCATATCCTCAGAGGTAAATGGTTGATCAATTTTAAATTCTATTCTATTCTGTAACCTAAAACCAGGGAATTGCACAGCCCTATGCCTATTACCAGATCCAGCCCTTCATCTCTGTGCCAGCCTCTCAGCACAGGTGTGATTTTCAACCTTAAACAGCTTGAGAGTTCATTTAAATAAGCCAACATCTGAGTTCCTTTTAATCTCTGAGATAGGGGATTTTTTTTCTTGCATGTTCTGTGGGTTGTAAGAATGAAAAATGAGTGGTCAGACCAGTAGTTTGCAGTTATATTGGCTGTTTCCTTTTCCAAAGATAATGTGTCTTTTTTTTTTTTTTTTTTTTTTTGTTACTCAATGAGTTGGTTTTCTTAATGACTTGCAGTAAGGTCTTTTTTTTCTTTTTTTGGTTTTTTTTTTTTGTAACTTTCATTGTTAATAATAACTCTGCAGTAGTCTTAAAGCAGTGCACACACAGTTTTACAGAAGTGTGAATGCTCTGCTGTGAACCCCACGCAAACAGACCACAAACCCCCCGGGAGAGACACACAAGCCCTGAAACTGACTGAGCAAAATGAGTAAACCTGCTTACACAAACCTCCACATAGTCTAAGAGACAACAATTGTTCATTATCTTTTTATTATACTTAAGTAGAGGAACCCTTGACAAAGCAATAGACTCATAAAAGCTCCTGTCAGCTCCGAGCCTCTAAGAAAGCCATTCCGATCATTCGGTGCAGGAAGTTAATTCAAAAACCAAGGGAAACTATCTTCTGATCAAGTTAGGAAGTACACAGAAATAGTGGCAACCATTCAGGGATTTCATAAATAAATAAATTCCTGGGGTCCCTCCCATGGGTTACAAGCCAATGTTACTGAAAAAAGTAATTTTGCCCATTATGAGTAATTTATGAAAATTTATTTTCCTCTCTTCTCCAGCAAAGTCAGACAGTAACAAACTTGAGATCAGAGGCAGAAACAAGGCCTCAGCTGTGAGTACAATCCTAATGCATATTGTTCTTTGTAGCGGTAGGAGGAACAAAAATCCTGTGATCCTCAGGATACTCCTAACACCAGTAATTCAATTATTCCTTTAATAAATCCATATAATATATGGAGCCCTTATCCATCCAAGTCCTTATAGGGTGCCTTAACACTGGGCATAGAGACAGGCCTCCAAGACCAGTTTATTGAATTGCACCTGTCCAGGGATGCTTGAGATGCAACTTTAGTAAATGAAAATATGAACCAAGAAAAACATTTCACACCTAAAGTATTTTCTGATTGTTGGGACTGCTTGTTCTATTGTTCACATTTCTTATTTTCAACATCCCATTTTTGTCAATTGAAGACTGAAAAAACTTTTGGAGAGGAGATAGAATATTTCTGCTCAGCAAACTTTGGCTGGGTCTGCATGCCTGCAGCTGGCTAGATTTGTGGGGTCACCTAATTATGCAAACAGATTGCTTTTCTCTGTGTTATTGCATCCTGCTCTGTCCCGTGGATCACCTCTAGCTTCAACTCAAACAGACCAAGATTTCTTTTGCCTCCAGTCCTTACACAGGTCATTACCTTGGAACATCACCCTCCCCTTTGGATTAAAAATTGAAAGATGCATATAGCTTACATAATTTTCTGCAGTACCCATAGGCCCTTTGAGGTGATGCTTATACAGGGATTTAACATTTAGCATTTGTTGATACACCCACAAGAAGAGCAGCCTCCTTCCTACACAGCCCTTTTTTCTCTTGCCAACATTTGCACTTTCTCTTCCATAAGTAAGAACACAGTTCCTGGATTACTCACAAGGTGTCTCAGCTGTAGTCATTACTTGTCACACTGACACAGAGCACAGAATAAATTTCAGGATTCAGACTGGTCTGAGCAGAATAAATACCTATGTTGCAATACCTACGTCATTTAGAGTGACTAGGCAGAGTGAACTAGACTTACTCAAGCTGACCCAGAGATGCCAGCATGGTAGAACAGAGAACCACGGGGTTTCCTGAAGCACACGTTCTAAATTCTCTTACTAGAAAGATCCACAAAGTTTGGATGCTCTTGGGTTAGACACAATAAGTCCAGTATATTTTTCCCCCTGACCTTTGCAGTGAATGGAAGAACACCATGGTCACACAGAGACTGGAGTTCACCACCATGACTGATGGAAGGACATATAATTCCCTACCTTGATATTTAGCATCATTTCACTTTTTTAATCCCGTAGCAGTTGCAGTGCTTCTGTGTGCATTTTGACCTCAGGAAGAATTTCCAGAAAATTTCATAAATTGTCTGTCTTCATTATTGCCACAGACTGCTGAGCATACAAAATCCTGCAGTTACTATTTCTGAGTCTGATAAGGGATCTCTTACTTTTATTCATTGTTAGAAGGATGAATTAGACCAACCAGTGAATTTCTTCTCATATATAGGTCTCAAAGCTGATTGAATATTTTTAATTCTTTATATGATTAAACCAGCATATGAAACCTTGAGTGGCAAATAGCAGATAATTATCCTTTCTTTCCCCTAAAACAAGAACTAAAAAGCAAGTAATGAGTCATCAAGCAGAGGATTTAATCCAAAAGGAAGTACCTTTCACACAATGAATACCTAAACAAATGGTACCCTTTGCTACAGGATGTTGCAGGTACCAGGATTTTAGATGAATTGTAAAAGCATTTAGACAAATGTATTGAATGAAAATCCATTAGCAGCTATGAAAAATAAATATACATCTTCTTTGCCACAACTTGCTGGAAGGAGATACTGGGGGAAGTGAAACTGGAGGCTTGATTTGTTTTTATAATTCATCTTTAAACATTTACATCAAGTCAGTATCACAGACAGAAATCCTGGGATAACTGGATCTTAATTCTGGAGCTGCTCTTGCATTTCTATTTTTACAAGGCATTACTTTTCCTCAGCTTCTGTCAATAGCTGTTTCTTCTTGGATTAATTCTGCCAGCACCTGTCCTTAAAACAAGGCATGACCCATTTACTAGGTAATAGTTTCCATTTGTTTCTTCTGTGCTGTAATCTCAGTAGCTAGCAGTCTCCTCTTTACCAGATGTGGCCACAATTTTAATTCAGATATTAATAGATCTTTTACAGAGCTGTTGGGCACATTTGCTCGCTACCATTTCTTATTTTTATATTTTCAGCTGACATAAACGGAAAGTTTGAATGAAAATGTATGGTCATGCCTTGTGTGTCATGCTGGTATCTATGGAATAGCTAATTATATACAATATTTCTGAAACCACTGGACTTCAAACTTCCCTTGATGTGGAATCATAGAATGATTTGGGTTGGAAGTGACATCTAAAGGTCATCTAGTCCAAGCCTGCTGCAATAAGCAGGGAAATCTCCAACCCGATCAGGTTGCTCAAATCCCTATCCATGGCTTTGAATGTTTCCAGGAATGGAGCACCTACCAACACCCTGGGAACCCTTTTCCAGTTTTTATATACCTTTGCCTGTGCTCTTCTGCTGTTAAAATGCCTTTTTTCCACTACTTGAAGAATACCAGGGTGTTCACTCTTGCAGTTTTCCCAGCTGGTCTCATGTGAGCACCTCATGAAATCGCTCTGTGTGAAAGACCAACAGGCAATTCCTTCCAGGCAGCCTTGTGTGTTTTAGCATTTCTTGTTACTTTGGGCCATTGCCCAAAAGTAAAAGCTGTTCATGACATGAAGCCTCTATGCTTCAAATCTCTACTCCAAGGAGGGTGTCTTTTCCCTTTATCTTCCAAATCTGTTTCAGCAGTACCTGGAAAAGATCAAAAGATGCAGTGGCATGGAAAAATATGTGATAATTGTGGCCACAAATTCCCACTTCCCAGTCCCTAGTAGATATAAAGCTCACATTCTTTTAGTATATCCTCAGAAACACTGCTATTCATTTAGGGAACCTTCCTGGAAAAATCACCTTCTGAGCTTTTCTTTTGTACAAAAAGCAATAATAATTTGAGAGCAAGCATCAAATTCACAGGTCTACCTAGTAAAAGCACATACAGTTAGAGATTAGATCAAATGGGGATTAACTCCATAGATACAGAAGACAATTGATAACTGGCTGTCAGTGAAGATAACTTTTTTTCTTAAAGGAGAAAATATTAAGAACAAAAGATCCCCACAGCATTTTAGACTCATGGCCTCAGCCTGCAGCTACATCCCTTCTTCAGGCAGTGTAATGTTCCTAAGGATCTCTCTGGAGAGCTGGGTACAAGTCAGCAGTGCCCAAAGTCACCGGGAGCAGCCCATAAATGCTGATTTAACTCTGGAGTTGGCTGTTCTGCACAGGTGCAAATTTTGCCCTTGGCAAATATAAGCAACCTAAGTGACACAGAAGCAATGACTTCCATGACCTCTCTCAGATGATTTGCATCTGAAAAGAGACAGTTTTGGAAATAGAACAGTTTTCTCTCAATGTCTCCAAAATAAAATGATTTGACTCTGATTCAAATTGTCTTTTAATTCTGAAACTTCCTTCAAAGCTCAGCTATTACAGTCCCGGGCTTTTTTTTTTTTTTTTTTNAAGGAATCAATCAAACTGAGTTATTAACAGTTGTGTCAAAGTGAAACAAGAGGGATCTTATCACAGAAGGTGTTGCCCACAAAATTTCCAGAGCTTTGTTCAAAAACATGGGGGCCTTTTTAGCTATATTGGAGTTATTCTTTAAATGTGTGGACAGCAATATTGACATATAAAGAATTTGCAGCCTAAGCTACAAAGAGAGCCGTGTGCCTGCAGAATTCTGTTCCAGGGACCCCACTGTAGTACTGAGCCTTTGATATCCATGGAAATGTGGATTCTCAGGAATTGTAAGTAACCCTGTGGGCAAATTTATCTTATAGCACTTGGGAAAAATAAAAGGCATCCAGCATGAGGTCATCAGTTCCTACTGGGGGAACAATTGATAAAATGTGGTTTAAAGAGGCAGAATTCATGTGAAATCTCTCTACATCTGGAGCTCACTTCTCATGTTACAGGAGCCCCAAATGTTCAAAATAGCGAACCATTAGTGACTGAAGGAGCAGCAAAACATCTGTATAATGCATGAAATGTCTGGAAGTGTCTGACTCTCTGGGAATCAGCTGAAGCTTTCAATTGATGCTTTAATGGTGGTAATTGAAGTTTGCAGCACTGGCACATCCTAGCTCAGTAATTAGATGGATTACAATCTTCCTTGTTTGGCAGCATTCTTTAAACAAGCTTCAGCTTTTCATATAGTCAACACTCTAGCAGAGATAAATGTCACATCAGTTCAGAGTGAAAAGTAATTTAAAGAAAGACTCAAATTTATCTTCACTGAGTACCAAACAGGAGATATTTCAAAGACAGGACAATGGCCCTTTCTATTTTAAAAGAATGGCCCATTTCTCCCATATAAAGGCTAGCTTGTGAAGGGGAATCTATGGGTGTGCCTTCCCTGAAATCACTGAAGCTAAACCTGCTTATAATATTTCAGTACTCTGTTTATGTATTAATGAATGGATGAAATTCTGGCATATAGAATTGTGTAGGGTAAGGAAAAAAAATGGAGAATTCCAAGGGAGAAAAATATATTGCCTATCACTTAACAAGATAGAATTTGTCACTGTGATGGGTGACCGAATGGCCAATGCAAAAAAAAAGAAAAAAAAAATGGAGCCATGAGAAAAAGCTCTATGCTGGGATTACTTAAAGTGAAATTAAAGGCAGCTGAGATCAGAAAACAGCCTCCATCCATGGGGGAATGGGAGACACATCTTTCAGTCACATCCGAACCTTGCTTCTATAAATCATTATCACTCTTAGCCTTAAAATGGCAGCATCTAGCTTGTGCTTGTTCTAAAGCTCCTGATAAATGTGCTACATTTAGCTATCTTATTTTACTGGTGCCCTTTGCATTTTCAGAAACACTGTTTTGAAATAGACTCTGTTTCCTGGAGCTCATATCTAGATTTTTCCCCTACCTGTATCTTTCAGTTGAGTGATACAAAAATTTCTAAATATCACTGGACTGATTCACCCAATAAGCTGAGCAGCCTGAGGATTTCACTGGGCAAATCCACATCCCAGTGTCCTGGGAACTGGACTGCATGGTTGTGTCACCACTGTGATGGAAGCAGATCTCCAAAGCAGAGCAGACAGGTACAGCTGATCTTGTGGTCTCACTATGGACTCAACTTCCTCTACAGCATCACACATCCTTTCATCTCCTTCATTCCTTATTCAGCAGAAGGACAATGTTGATGCCCTTGCTATCCTGCCAGAGTCAAAATATTTCATGTCTGCAGCAAATCAGGCTGGCATAATTCCAGTGGCCAAAAAGGGCTTGAGAAAGGAATCCTACATCCTCTCCCAGTTTTTGTTCGTGGCCTTCCAATTATGTTCAGTACATCTTAAGAGGAAACTTAGTAGCTGCCTCTGTCATTATTCCCCTGTAACAAATTTTGCATTGTGATTGGTTCTCTCATGACTGTTTTGCAGTTTAACTTCTCCCCAGACTTTTGCCTTAGTACCTTGAAATGAGAAGAGCCTGCGACCTTCCTGTGTGAGCAGGTGGGTCCTATTTTGCTAAAATTTATGAACGATATAGCTACAGAAGTCTGAATCACCAAGGCGTTGACCTAGTATCCACTGCCATCAGTGAAGGACCCTACTAGAAGTAATAGCCAGGATCTCATTTGGTGTTCAACAAAGGTTCTCAAATAAAAAGCACCACACAGGACATACTTCATTTTCTCTGTAATTTGCAAGGTGCACAAGGACTTAGGTGAACAGAATAAATAAACAGAATGACTGACAGAGACTTTTTCTGACTGTAACAAATCACTCAGTCCGGGTTGTATTTCGAACTTTGCCATGAGCTGCTGTCTGATCTTGGGAAAGTCCCTTGAAGGCCATTTCCAGACTGAAAACCATCTACCTGAAGGTGACAACACCTTACTCAGCAGATCTACTTTCTTGAATAGTCACAGTGTCTTCATTTCATTAAAAAAAAAAAAAAAATTAAAGGGCTGGGGATTTTTTCTCTTTTCAAAGAGCTGAGCTCAGCTGTAGGCTGCCTTCTGCTTGCTCAACAGAAAAAAAAGTTGTGTCCCTGCAACTACAACATCACAGGCAGTTCAAGTAAAGTCCTTGTGGACTCACTGGTTTGCACAATGTCCAGTGCAAAATATGCTTGTATTTCCAAGAATGGATGAGTGTAAACTGATTTTGATGAAAAACTGCAGCACCTCTAAACATCAGGGCAGTAGTTCACCAGAAGAAGCTTTGTGTAAGAATATCTGGGCATAAAACATATTAACTACTTTTAAGACTGAGTTTAATCAGTTCATAAAAGGGATTATATAATGTGATTGCCTACACACAAGAGACCCCTTTTGGGCCTGCAGTTCTTAACTGCACAATATATTTTAAGGCTAAGAGATCAATCGATGGTAAGGACCCTTTGGAGATTTGACCATGTATGAGAGGTATAGTTTAAATGAAAGTGCTTTAGCTGTACATCCCTTCCTGTCCTACAACACATTCACTAATGTAGCATTTAGGAGCATTATGACCAATTGGTAGTTTAATGATAGGGCAGGGATGTCCTGGGTGAAAGAAAACCCTGGATAACGCTCCTGGCAGGACTGGTTTGAGTGCCACAATCCTTCCACGTTTTGGGAGTATCCAATCCAACACGGTGCAAAAGAAGAACTTCTGTGGAAGTACAACATGAAACACTGAACCATAATAACCTGCTTTTTGAGAAACAAGGAGGGGGGATGATGGACAAAACCTACCACGATGGCCTTGCAGGATCACCCCCACATTCAACAAGGGGCACATCAAACCTGACTGTCACACGATGGTTCCCACCTCTGCCACTTGTGAACCAGCACTGAAGAGCAACCTCAAGATCTAATTTAAAGCAATGGGGCTTATCAACTGGCACTTGGTGCCACATAAGTTGCAAGTACAGCTACACTATTTTGAGACCAGCACTGTCTCTGAGAGCACCACAGGCACATGCACTTGGCACTGTGCCTGCACTACTAAACGATGACTTGGGTGGTTCAGGTCTGGATCTCTCAACACCTACTGCATGGCTTGTGAGCAAAATCCACCCATGGATAATGATAAATTGATTGTACTGCTAAATAACCACTGCTCCCATACACACTATATCAAACCAATGGCCACACACGCATACAGGAACTGAAATCTCCATGTGAAGCTGAGATAGGATTTCAGTGGCTGCAGAAATTACTACTGATATAGAGGAATTGCCAACAGCTGTCACTCACCCATCCATAGTCATCTGTTGCTAAGCTTTCCAAAGCCCCCATCAGTAGTTTGACTGTATGGTTTACAAGCACACTTTACTCCTTCTCTGGGATGGACCTTTGAGCAACACAATTTGGGAAGGACCATTTCAAAGTTTCTTCGTAAACAACAGGATCTCATCATCCAGGAACATGCCTTGGGATTGTTCTAGGTGACAGTAAATACCTGCAGTATACACAAGGTACTAGGTGTAAAGAGTTGGAACAACTCCTGCATTAACTGTGGAGCACAGACTGGGTGCTGAATGGTTACCATTGCCCCTTGATTTGGGGGATCTGGCACAGGTGAGATATAGAGGCTGACAATTGTCTTTTGCTGGAGTTTCCTATGTAGGCATATCATAAAGCATATTGTCCAAAGCACTCAGCTTCCAATGCCTCACTCAAGTGTCATAAAAACTGTATAGACTGCACATACCCTGGAGGTCAGACCTGCAGCTTTTGCAGGTCTGTAAATGGCATGGAAGCAATACGAAACGATTGCAGAAGAACAGATGATGCTCCCTGTGGAACCATTGCCAGCTGGCTCTACTTATCTACTGAAGGGTGGCTGCATATCAGGCTGCTGGAACCCCAGTGCAGCATTATACATTCTTTATATTAAATGGAAATGTGCTGTAGCAGTTACTTTTTCCTTCAGACCTTGCTTTACACTATCTCATAAGTAACAGGTTTGCAAATTACATATACATGCACACAGGAGTTGGAATTTCATGATCCTTGTTGATCCCTTTAAACTCAGAATATTCTATGATCCTTTATATATATGATTTTGAATGTGGCTGTGGCATTTCTTTGTGAATAAGACAATATCCATGGCTCTTATTCATGCACAGGTGTGAGTGAGTTCAAGGCAGGATAGGAAACATAGAATGATAATTTTAACATTAGCTCAAATAAGTTCAAGAAAGCACAAAAAAAAACAATCTGTGCAGCATTTTCAACCTGGCACAATTTTCTTCATTGCTGTTTGTGGAATTTAGGTGGAGAAGGTCACTCACACAGCAAGAAACTAATCACTGTGGGCAGAATTCATTTTATCTGAGATTAGCCACCTAAGAGGCAAACATCTAACCTGAGGTAGTTTTCTAGGCTCCAGCACTCAATGGAGAGAGAAGGCATTGCTCATGGGAAGGATCACTGACCCTCTGAAGACAACTCTTTTCACTGACTACAGAGGGAGGTCAAATTAGTTACTAGTTTACTTAAAATGCTTGGCCTTTATGCAGTTAAGGTTGAAAAGAGGCAAAACTGCCTCCAAATATTTAGCACCTGCAATATTCAAGAATCGTGTAGCATACCATTTTGCCTGGGTTACCCTCCCATTTCTGACAGTGATTTTTTGCCAAGATTAGAAAATACCAGATCATAAAGGAGTAAGGAGCATCACCTTCGTGGTTCCCTGAATAACACATAGAGGTTGGGTGCCTTTTCCCTTCACCTGAAAGAAAATTATGGGTCATTAATGCATCCAAGAGGGGGAACCAGTCCTGAATTTCAACAGGATGTTCATCAATACGTGGCACTGCAATGGCTGAGAAATGTCTATTGTTGGGTATAAGTCCTGCTTAACAGACTAGGGAGGAGAACCATAAAGCAAGAGGACTCTAGTGGATTTTTGTATCCTCAGAAGTGTGATTGAAAAGCAGTGACTGGTTCACTGCACTATTGTTCAAAGATTAAGACAAGCAGAACAAAAAAGCAGCAAGGTCATCCAGTCCATCACAGAAGACACACTTTTCACAGTGTGTTTCTGAGTGTTTCGTCCAATCTTGTTTTAAAAGTCTCTGCTGGGGGGGCTACATCAGCTCTTTAGGGAGTTTGTACTAGCCTAATAATGGATTTTGGCATTTGTCCTGTACTTGCCCTGTTATTCTTTGCATGGTATTATTATGTTGCTACATTCAGCCTTTGGATATTTCCAATTAGTTTTCCTTCAAATTTGGGATTTTCATATGCTTATAAGCAAGCTCCACTTTATCATAGATAATATTTCCAAACTTTGCTGCTTAGAGACAGTAAAGGTAAAAAAGTCTAGATATAAGGCTCAAAATGTGAATTGAAGCTCATGTGAATACAACAAATTTGTGGATTTCTGTTCTGTACAAGTATCAAAGGCATCTTCCAATCCATGAAGCTAAACATGAATGTCATCTGGAGGTGTAAAAGGCACTTTCTCAGGTGCCTCCAGCTATGGAAACCTCCTATGATTTGTCTGACTGTGATAGTTTCCGGCACTCAGGATGTTTTTTTCTTAACTTGGCCTCACACTTTCTTGAAGGACTTGCTGTTTGCCAGCACTGTTCTGACGTAACAAGTGTCCAGCACTGAATATGTTCTCATACGTATGGTTATGGAAAACAGCAGCTTCCATTTCCATAGGCATCACTAATGTTTCTGTGGCACCTAGAGGCTCAGATGTCATTGTGCAACATGTTGCAAATTAAAAGCATGGTCCCTGTCTCATAATTACACGATTTGTTTGTGAAAGGGAGCCTAAAACAGCATATCATGCTCCTTTTTATTAACCCGTTGATGACTTCCTCAATCTGGCTGCACTTCATCAGGCATCAATTATCTTAATATCTTCAACTGAGAAACACACAATGCTTGATCCATTTTTCAATAATAATTTAAAGGAAATGGTATCAATACCCTTGCTCCAAACAAAACAAATATTCCATGAAAGTGGAGGATTTTGTTAAAACTACACCTAAAAACAGAGACAATATTTGAGATGGTGGGGGGGGAAAAAAACCAGCTGTTTTTCATTAATAAAATTAAATTAGCTCTAATTGGAAACAAGAGAAAGCAAGCCTGAGGAAGGCAGACTGAGGGGGCTTCTAAATATCAAAGTACAATGAAAAAGAAATAGAAATGCAAACGGAGAAATTAAAATATAATATTTTTAATATGAGACTTGGGTAGTCTCAACGTATTTAATACAATTTCTACTACCATAAAAGTTCTAACTTATGAAGAAGTTGCCACCAATAGGGAAAATAATCATAAGAGGAAGTATGCTGTAGGTTTAGAAATTCCCACACCCACATATTCTTCCTCCCTCCACCCCATTTGTGTCTGTCATTTTTCTCATAGAACTTTTTTTATTTTGCTTTCTTGATTTGTATCTGGTCATGATCTTGGCAGGGGTAAATTACATGTTTTGGCTTCCCAGCTCCTGTGTTGAGAGTAGATGTTTCACACTCAGAAGCTCAGTAGGATAAAGTTGACCAGTGCTTAACTACTCTTAAATCCATTGACTCTTCTTATGAGTAGATGTTTTGTCCTGCAAGTCACCACATTGTGCTTTCCATTTCCACCACATGACCTTTTTCTGCTCTTTCTTATTTTCGTATCTCTGAACAGGCTTTCATACAGACAAAGCACCTGTGTCTTCCTCTTATACTGCTTTTACTGACAACTGAACCTGCTGCACTCTTCTGTTCTATGAGGGAGATAAGTCTCTGATGCCAATCAGTCACTCCACATAGGAGACAAAACATTCCTCTGACAAATATTTGACTAACCTTTCTTCGAGCCATATTTGTCTGAGTGAACCTCTATAAAATTCTGCAGCCTACCAGGTCCATCTGACTCTTCAGGGGAAGGACTTATTGGAAGTTTTAAGGTGGGATGAGTGGTGAGAAGAAAAGAAAACCAAATTAATGACCTAAAATTTCAGCTGGTATGAATTAACAAAGCTTCACTGAAATTAAGATCTATGTCATTTGACTTTTGTTAAGAATTAGATCACAGAAGTTTATATTACAGAACCTTTCCTGGTATAAATCTTAGATCTGAGAATTGTTTTAATCAGTCATTGATTTGGCATCAAGTTCAGCCACTTAATGGCTTCAGCATAGAAAAAGTCATGTGTAAAAGGCTAGTTGAAGTCAATGCAGACTGATGTTTCCAGTGGATTTAGTGCAACTCTTTCATCTTTGGAGAAGACATGAGTTTTAAATAGATGAATTTACTGACTTCATATGAATGTCTTACTCTCAGCCTGACTGGCAATCTTTTGTGAAAGGATCACTCTTGGAAGGTGAAAGCAAAAGATACATTTTTTTCAGAGGCCAAAAAAGGTGGGCAGGAAGTCAGGTAGTGGGAAAGTCTGAGAAAATAAATTAAATGGATGTTGCTTCAATGGAACCACTGAGCAGCCCAAAGCGATCAGTGTCTAGAGTGACAACTGGGGATATTGCAATTCAGTACAAACCCAATTAAAAGTCTCAAAGAGATGAGGTTCTTTATCACATTCCAAGACTATTAACATTGGGATAGGAAGCAAGACTTGAGGTTTAGGTGATTCAGTTCCCACGTCTGCAACATGCATGTGGAGCTTGCTACCAGTGACTGGCCAAAAGGTTCCGAACACCTTCAGGAACCAGCTGCCCTCATCACTCTTTGGCTGTGACATTCCCCAATGTCTGGGATGTGGTGACAATGCAGACTCAGAATGTGAGGCACTATTCAAAGCTGGAGAGAAGGAACTGACTAATGGGGAGGTGACAACAGCCTGTGCACAAAGGGGAACTGTTGGGTTATAGAGAGTATTTTTGTAGTTCCTCAAGGATTGGTCTCAGGACTGATGTGACAATAATTTCATTAATAGCATTACTATAAAAAAAAAAAAAAAGTCCAGCTGTAAATGGAATTTGCTGATGGGAAGTTTAAAATATCTGGCATTAACAACACAGGAAAGGATGAGGAAACCATACAGAAAGCACCAGATCGTGTCAGTGATGGGTGGAAGAGAATGACTTTCAAAAGGCAGAACAAGTTTGTCAGTCTCACAGGGGTCAAAAATCAAAAATGACACACACATGCTGCAGGGGTGAGCATCTTGGATAATACCACCCAACATATTCATTTGGGATGCAAGGGACACACACTCAGATGAATGCAGTATCTGGGAGAAATGCATCTCTGACAGGTGTACAGAAGCCTCCAACCTAGGACAGAAACACAAAGCCATGCCTGCAGTCTCCCATCAGGCAGAACAGATTGCAGTTTTGCATCACAGCCCTTGGGCATTAGCAGATCCAACCCTGGAGTGTTTCCCCTTAAGGTACAAAACACAGAGGGATCAGTTTTCATTCTACAGACTGTTTTTTGGCACTAGCATTGGTGCTGGTTTTAAGCAAATAATGTAATTTTTTATTTTGGGGGGATGATTCACACCAGGCTTTTCAGAGACTTTGTGCCAATATGTCTAATGTAAGAAATTGTAGGCACCAAGATCTACAGGCTGAATTTCGCAGAAACAAAGAAAAAAAAAATAAGACTACCAGGGAAATTAAACCAAGGTCCATAGATTTCCCACTCTCCACTGCTTCTTGAGAACAAGACAAATACTCTTGAGCAGTTAACATCTCACTACTCCAATAAGTGAAATTGCCCCTTATAAGCCTAAAGCTTCCACTGAAAAAGAACATCTTAAATTACTGCCTGACACAAATGCTAGGACTTATTTGGCCCAAGATTTTCAGTCAATCCATTAAACCAACAGAGACATACTTGCAAGTTCCTATTTAGCCATACACCACCAATCTTCAGCTATTCAAACATAAAAGTTTAGTTTTGGCCCATTCCCAGTCAAGATGTTATCAAAACTAAAAATGTCTTACACTACTGGTAAATCTGTTACTCAGAAGAGTCTACTTGTCTGGTTTCTTGTCAGCCTACAGAGGTTTTTTGTTGTTCTTTTTTTTTTCTTTTTTTGACAGCGTAGCAACATTTTCTTTCTTCGATGCTTCATTAGCTTGTCTTACTCATGCAATTTTCCCCATTTTATTTCATGTAAATCAAACTACTCATCAGCTCTCTAATGCCATCAGTGTACAAAGAGCCTTCTATAAAAAAAATCACACAGTAAAAAAAGAAAAAAACTGAAGCTTATGCAGGTAGTATAAGTTGTTGAAGAACTATTCATAAGGGGTACATAAAGCTAAAGGCTCTTATGAGACTAGGAGGACATGGGAAGAATTTTAACAGGATTAGACTCTTTAGTATGTGGCTGAGGAAACATGGTCAAGAAATATTCTCCAAACTAGGGGATTTTTGTTTATTATGTCCGTTTTTTTGTTTCTTTCTTTCCTTTGGCAAGTGTAGATAATGGTGGAAAGCAGAGGGAACTGGTGTGAAGATCAGTGCCCTAAACACCCTCATAAATAAGAGAGTCTGAAAAAAAGCATCTCAACTGGAAAAAAGCACACTTTTTCAATTATTAATCCTGTTATACATCTGATGACTGATATTCAGATGCATAGATGTATATGCATATGTACGCAAGTCATTATTTTTAAGTGTCTCATTTTATCACTGCTTTTTATCCTAACACTGAGTCAAACTAAACAAAAAACAGACACCATTAAAGCAGTAAGAAAGCAAATAGCTGAACTCTGAGTGAGCAGACAAGAGAAAACAGTGTAAATCATACCTAGCAAGCCCTTTGGGGTTTGATCAATAACAGATAAGTCTTCTGAGCGGAAGGAATTTCTTCTAGGACAGACAGGCAGCATCACCTGACATTTGTCTCTCATAAACAGGGTAAACAGGAAAAGATTTCCAAATATCACCATATAACCAGAAAAACTGCTGACTTGTAGCATTGTCTCATAGACACTGAAAGTGAGGAGAGGTTCAACAATGTGCAGGTTAATCCAAGCAGCAAGCATTGAAGATGTATGCATTAGACACAAGAAGGAACATCTGTAAGAAAGTTTAAAAAAAAAAAATAGAAAACAGCTGATCAAAATCACAGGGAAAATCTTTGTCTTAATTTCATTACAAAGAAACTTTCACTTGCAGCTGATGTCCTTGTTTGCAAAAGCCTTTTGGTTTTAACGGAGAAAGAAAGCTGGACTTTGAAAAGATCACTGCTCGTGGCAGGAGAACACTAATTAGCTGGTGGAGACCCTGGGGAGTAGATCTTGTGCATAGTTGTGAAGCTCAACATTTCTAAGTTTTCTGTCAGTCTGCAGTGAGGTAGGATGCACAGCCAGAAGCAGTCTTTTCTCACAGTATCACTGCTTTCAGCCTTGTCTAAACTGGGAAGTGTACCAGTTTGTGAGAGTTAAAAAATGATCAGCCAGTTTTTCACCACAGAGTTCAGTTTTCCCTCTCATTCTGGATTGCATTTCCAACAATTTAGGCAGCAATGAAAACAGCTGCAGATAGTATACCAGCTGGGGCTAGTGAGCCTTCATAATGGTTTATTCTCCAGCTGCAATTCCCAAGGACTTCTCTGAGTCAATTCAAGGGGAAAAAAAAAAAAATGGGGAGATTTCAACATCTTCTACCCCAATTCTTGCCTGTGATTTGTCTCTGAAAGGCGCACAGTAGCATAACACTAATGCAGAGCCAGCACCCGACACATCTCTAATTAGCATTGTTCTCTCAGTTTTACTTTGGATTTTTCCCCTGTGAAATCATTCCTCTTAGAGTAAGAACATTTGTTGCAACTTAAAGCTATCTCTGCTGCATTTGTTTGAGATTATTTGTATATACCTGATCACACCTAAACACTCTTGGAATGGATGGCAGTAGCCATCTTTTCAATCCAGAGGAAATCTTCAGATAGCCAAGTATTTACTGTAAAAATGTTGTCCTTTATTCTACTTACTCATTCTTTTTCACATGATTGCAGCTGACTGGCGTGGAAATTTGCAGAGGGTAAATGCTGAGCAAAGCTCTCTCCTTGCACTAACCTCATTTTCATGAGAGAAATCTTTCTGAAGTTTTATCAGGCCTACTTTGTGATTTGATGTTGTCCTTTCGGTTCTTTGTACCCAAAGAGGTCAAAACCTCACCTGTAAGAACCCCATCCTGCGTCACTATCGACTCCTGGGAATCACATCCACCCCAGAAACCCCATTTTTAGTAGGAATGGGACATAACAAAGCTGTTGCTTCCAACAGATAAGTGAAATAAGAGTACCTTACCAGCGGGAGGCATGGATTACCCCTGTGAGCAGGGTTTTTTGGAGCTCTGGCAGCTCCAAGGTTTTCACACACAGGGAGCCCTGGAGAAAGGGCTGCAGGACAGAAAGGTTCAGGTGGTCTTGCAAGCTCACTGTCAGCATCAATACCAGGCTGTGAAAAATGTGGGGACACAGGAAGAGGTGAAGACATGGCCAGTCTGCTGAAAAGAGACTTGGCTGTAAAAAGATCAGGAGCTGCCCATCCCAACAGGCTGCTGCAAGGTCCTGATCCACTCCTGGCACAGGGGAAAAAAAGTCCATTTAGACCTATTCACACCCAAATAAATATGGTATTTTGTTTTCCTGGGCAACATGTATCTGTCCAAAAGTTGGGAGGATGGAGAGCGTAAGTGCTCTTGTTGAGAGATGGAGTTTGTATTAAGGCTGAGAGAGCCTCATTTGGGCCTCACTGGTGACTGATGCTCAAAACCCCTTGTACAGGTGGGACAGTGGGAAATTGCAGAGCCTTCCTGCATCAAGTGTGATGGTGGTTGGGTTGTAATCCTGGGAAAGTTGGGGTCCTACAAGGACCACAGGTTTCTATGGCATCTCTAGAAGGAACCAAAGGAAAGCAAGCCAATTTTCCCTAATATTTAACTTCCTACAAGAGGATCCTCAGCTCTTGGCAAAATTAGAGGACTCATAATGTGCAAATGAACTGAGACCTGCAGAGACACATGGTAGCATGAGATGCAGGGCAGGGAACTTTTTGTGTTTGCCATACATGCTCTACTAAAGGGACACAGTATTTTCACAGCATCTTACAGAGTCTCAGTGAGAGTTTCACTCTTGTCTTCCACTTACAATGGCTTTCCACCCCCCACCTTGACATCACCTCCAGCTGTGTCTGCTGCACTTCCCTTGCCACGGCTGCACAGATAACAGCCAGACAAAGGAAGCCAGAGGGTCAAAGGCAGCATCTCTTTCTGAATACAGATTACACGGCTGAAGTCACAGGGTGAAGTTTACACAGGCAATCCTCCTGCATCAGGAAAAACAGGCACTTGCACTGGTCTCAGGAAGCTCAGGGGGCTGTATGAGGATGCTGGCGCTTGTCTGAAGATAGTGTTAATTTGATTTTGTGCAAGAGTGGATACTGAAATTTTTGGAAAATAGGCAGTGCAGGGTTATTGCAAAAGGGTCCTCAGTCCCTTCCTGTCAGAGAAGAGCCTCCTGCTTCCTTCTGCCCCTCCATATTCTTCTGGGTTTCATAGCTAGGAACAGGGATAAGACCCAAGAACATCGTAGGTAAAACTTTTCACTGTGCTTTTGCAACTGCTATTAGGCAACCCTTGTTGAGATTCCCCAGTTGCAGAACACCCGGTATTGCATCATCCCAAATAATCCCTAGCTCCAGGAATGGATTGGGAATGTACCCTGAACAAGTCCATACCCTGCTGCTGCCAAACCTTCATGAGGGACACTGAACTGAGGGTGCTCTGATTTGTTACAGTGAATCAAAATATACATCTGTTGCAGGGATCTGGAAAGCACTGTGAGCTTCACTGAAGTACTCAGCCTTCACAAATATTGCCAAAGTGAGGTTTCTGATCCTCAGGTTCTTTTGGTATTGTAAAGAATATTTCAAACCCCCTTTGAACCGACTACAGGAGTATGTTTTGAAGAAGAAGATACTGAGATTTGCTCCCCTCTTTTTTGGAGGTGTGTCTGTGGAGGGCAGGAAAGCACCTCTCTCTCTTTCTCTCTCAAAGAACTGGGAAACCAGAGATGCTCTTCCTCCCAACACTCTTACCTGCCTGTCCTTCCATCTCATTTCTCAGTGTTGCACCTTCAGCAGAGATTTGCCCTCAGGTTTGCCCTCACTGGCAACTGCTTCATACTTAACCCTCTCAAGAGGGTTTCTGCAGCGAATTTCAGGCTCCTTGTAATAATTCAGTGAGGCATATTAGTGACATTCCGGAGAGAAGACACACTCCTTACTCTGCTCAGCTCCAGTGGGCTCTGGAGCAGCCTAGGCAGAAACTGCACCACTAAGGCAAAGGAGGCACAACTTCCCCAGCCTACAGAAAGGAAAAGTATTTGATTTCCATAATACACCAAATATATGTAAGTTACAAGCTATTTCACACTTCTTGTGTGTTCTTATATAAAGTTTGAAGTAAGAACAGAATAGTAATTTCTTTATTCCACCTCCAAAGCACTGGCAAGAGGTGCAAGTCCAGTGCAGCTGTAAACAAAATTAAATGCACCTGGAACTGAAAACATCACAGGCAGCTACAGGACTACAACTCTGGGTGTTTGCTTCAGCAATCAGAAAGGCTGCAGTGCCTGATTTAGGTCCTCTGATACAAGCACCAAAGGTGAGCTTTGACACCAGTTACAAGTCGTTTTCCCCTGGCAGTCTCCCCTGTGCTCACGGTGGAAATGTGCAGTCATTCTAAAACCAATGATGCTTTGGCTTCATGAATACTGGATGATTAAATTGTCATCTGTGATACAGTAATTAAAAACAGATAAGAAGTATTAGATAAGTCTGTGCCTTCCCTTCCTACAGCAGGGGCCTTCCCTTACATGCATCATACACTTGTCTTCTCAGCTGCTTTTTAAAGTACAAATAAAACATGGATCTATCAATGGCTCTGGCATTTTCACTGCATTTGTCACCTTTTTACCACATCCAACCGTCCCCTCACTTACCCTTACTTAACATGTGGGCAAGATACCCCACCTAATACCTCCACCTTTAGCACGGGCCCCTTGATTTGACAACTTAAAAGACCGATGAAAAGGATGTGGACAGAACCAACTTCAGCAGCCACGTAGTGCAAAACACTCAGCTCTGATATGAATTTTAATTATTCACACAATTCAGTATCCTTGACTCAGATAACACATTTTTTGGCACCACAAGTCTCAGAACAGCATGATGCTTGCAAGGCTGAGCCTCACCTTTGCCAGGCAGAGATGGCCTGTCAAGTCTATAACCTCTGCCGAAGTGGCCACCGAGTCACAAGGTCATTAGTTAGAGTTTGCCAGCAAGCCACACAGTGAGTCATACTTAATAGCCCATCTGCTGTCACACTCCATAAAGTATTTTCGTATTATTTCTCCTTCCTGTTCTATTCCTAAGGAGCAAAGCAATCCTCAGCGGATGTGTAACTGCCAGAACCCATTTTTGCAAATAAAAGAGCAGAAAGATAGTTGTTGCCTTTCCCACTATCCCCAAATATCTGATACCTCTTATCATTCCTGCTGACATTTTAACAATGCTGACTGCTGTTAAGGATAAGCATTAGGATTCCTAGTCACAAGCCAGGGCCTTATTTTACTAGGGACTATAAAGACATAGCACAAAAGCTGCACCCAAAAGGACTGCAAACTAAATACATTTACGGGGCAATTCTCTTCTCACTCAGCGTGGATTCCCCTTTGGGAGAAGCCTCCCCATTCTTGCTGCTGACTTTAACCAGCCTTTATGAGGACTCTTTCTGCATAACTAATTCCTCATTCTTTTCCTTTATTTGCACATTCAAATCTAATTGAATGTAACATCATTTCAGTAGGTGTGGTATTTTATGGTTGTTACTGTCTCTACATTATTTTTTTTTTCAATGAAATAAACTGTCCTACAATTCTAAAACTATCTAAGTAGCAACAACCTTTACATAAATTCTGTCTTCATCCTACCATTTTATGCTATGCAATTCCCATTAGTCATCCTGAATTTTAGTGGCTCCATTTTGCTGTCTGTTGGGGTTTTTTTCCTAGAGGATCTGAAAGAGGAAGGCAGAAGAGATTATTGTGAATGAACTGATCATTTTCTGAACTCATTAAATATGCCAGTAATTATTAATAATTAATTACAACAGTGGCACATTCCCCTCCTCTCCAAGAACCCAAGAATGTGCTTTAATGGGTGTACAACAATCCTTTGAAAAAAAAGACAATGAATCTGCTCCTTGGGGGTAACAGTAAATTATCTGGATTGATGCTTTCCATTCCTCTTCCACTGCACTTTGCATTTAACATGAACTCTAAAGAGAAAGGATTTGCCTTCTAGTCAGTTAATATTATGTTTACTTCACCTCTGCAAATGCCTCCAAGTCTAAGTGGCAGATGTCGCAGAACATCCTCTGGAAATCTTTTTGCTACTCCAGCTCCGTGATGAAGCTGTACTCTGCAAATGCCGGTAATTCTTTCTGCTGAAGAAGTCTTCAGAAGCCCCTGAAATCCTGCAGCATCTCCTCATGGCAAACAAGACACCTTTCCCCTGCCACAGAGGGGAATAATGAAGCAGAATGACTTGAAGTAGCCTCAAAACCAGAGGTCAAGAAGGAAAAAATGAGAATGACTGGACTCCTGACACTGGCAGCTGGATTATCCTCATGATGGTCAGGCAGCATTGGTCCTGGTAGTAGTGATCACCTGCTCCATGTCTCCTTCTTCCAGTCTAGACCAACTCAGTCTCATGGCATGCTGCTGGGAGAAGCACATGCAATTTTATTTTACCAGTGGGTGATGCAGCTACAGCAAAGGAGGAATCTGAAGTGAAGCAATCTCGCTCTGAACACGAGACTTAGAAGGTCTGCCTGTACTTTCACTGCAATGAATATTGCTTGCTTCAGTCTTATACAACTTAGCTGTTTACCCCCAGACAAAAGGCTGAAAACAAAACAACGAAGAGAAGAAAACAAAAGGAAAAATTAGCTAATGACCAGTGTATTTTTTACAGAAATTCAGAGCTTGTGTAAGGATTAGTTTGTCTTTATGTAAAATGGAGAACACAGGTGTGATGGTTTTGGTCTAGGCCTTCCTGGTGACCAGTTTGTAACCAAGGAAGTGGCCAAGTACCCAGTATTCCATACAATTTTTACATAAACCAGAGTATAAATAAGTCGGAGATTAGAGACCTCTCTCTCCTCTCTTCCGGCGAGGTTTGGGAACAGTGGGTCCCTGCGTTAGTCTCGCTTATCTAAGGCTGAGTCCTCCAGAGTCCACCGTCCTGCCACGTGGAGTTTTGGAGAGTGCTGGCCCTGACTGCCAATCCTGCTATTCTAAGGGACGTGGTGAGATCTGTTTTGTTAGTTATTAGTATAATTCTTAAGTTTGATCTAGTATACCTGTTCGGTGTCCCTTTTGTTCCCTTTCGTCCCTTTTTTCCCCTTTCCCTATCCCTTCGGGGGGTGGATCCCCTTTTACTGTGTATATAGCATCTTAACTGTACATAACTGTAATTTACATAAATATAGATATATTTTTATATAAGCAACTTGACTTTGGGTTCTTTAATTTTTTATAGTTTTTTTAACCTAAGGGAAGAAAGGAGGAGGGGGAAGGGAGCTACTGTCATAACTTTCGGGCATTTGACAGGAAGCCAGATTCAAACCGTCACAACAGGTTAAAAACAGTAGTGAAATTTAATGAGATTTAGTGAGATTTTTAATGTAATACAGGTAAAGCCTCATCATCCTTCCAGTTCTAGTAATAGAGGATGTGCTTATGCAAAAATTTAAGGATATGGACCAGCTCACAGTACACTGTGACTGGAGCAATCAGATCTTGCATAAACCAGTTTCACTGTCCTTTGATTCTTGCACTGCATTTTACACCTTTTTTAAAAAAATAATCAATAAATTAGAGTTTTCTTTTCTTATTCCTGTGCAAAACAAATGCAAAACTGGGACATTACAGCCATACAGAGGGGAAGGTGTCGCTGCCCATGGCAGGAGGAATGTAACTAAATGATCTTTAAGGTCCCTTCCAACCCAAATCCTCCCATGATTTTGTGAGAAGGTTGAAATTAGCAGCCAACCAGCCCAATCCCCACATTGTGATGACTTGTACAAAGCTGAGGATAAGAACCCTGTGGCAGATCTGTGAGAACTGGTTTACCCAAACCACTTCCACTTCTGAGATGTCTATTGTTTCACACCAGGGCATTTCTGTGACATCTAGAAGATTCTGTTGGGCCTCTGAGAGCCACCCCTCTCAGCAGGGTCAATAATCTGGTGGGCAGGGCCTCCATGATGGACAAGGCTTTCAAAGTTCAAGTCCCTTGACTCATGGTCTGGAACTCAGGTTTTCCATGTGCCAAGCAAGTCCCATTAATACCTGTCTTGGATAGGGCAAGATCAGTTAACTAAAAGAACACAACCTCAGATCTAGACCTGCTATGAAAAAGCACAGAAGACTAAAACCTGACAGAACTAATAGGAAAAATAGCACCTCTAGGAGAGATCTCAATCTGGGAAGTCTTTCTTTTATGGAATGGTGAAACAAATTGCATTTGTGCAGCCCACATGAGCTTCAGGGGGAAGAAACCCTAAAGAAACCCTGGAGAACAAAAAATACTAAATTGACTGAGAAAAAAAGAAAGATGACAACTACTTCTGCAGTAGGCAGCCCCAGGAAAATGGAAAGATGGGAAAAGAATATGAGATATACACTGAAAAACTCCAGAGAGTAAAGGGAAGTAGCATGAGAGAAACCAAAAATAATATTAAGCTTTAAAATTAATGGAAAAAGTAAAATTATGAAAGAGGTCACCACAGGAAAACAGGCAGAGGTGGTGACTTAGGGGAAGTTCAGAGGGTTTCATCTGTAAACAAATATAAAGATTTCAGAAAAAAAATAGGGAACTAATAGTAGCAGCAGGAGGTACACAGAGAAGAGTGTTTCAACATCACAAGCATAACCAAATCAGAGCAAGGAAGTGAAAGTCCGAGAGGATGGGTGATCAAGGAGGGGAGTGATGTAGCAGCTAATGACACAAAAGCTTTCATATTTTAGATTGGCAAAATTGAGATATTGGGTCTTGCAGTGTCTTTTGAGGTCATCTGCATATCAGAGGTGCACTGCAATAAGCATCGCCTTCATTATTACCAAAAGTCTGCCTCAAGGCTCCCAGGTATTGTGTCCACATGCCCTACCTGGGAAAACTACTATCAATTTACAGGATCAAGTTACCATTGAAAACAAGAGCTAGAAAGTATCTTAGGAGGTCTCCTAGTTCATCTCCCTGCTCAAGTTATCTGCATCTTTTTCAACCCTGACAAATGTTTGTCTGGTACATATAAGTTTCCTCACATATTTGCATCCAAATTGGTTTAGTGAGACTGCAACAACTTCTAATAAATAAATCTGTTTAAAACTTGCATCTAACTCTGCCCAGATAGTTGTTAACTCTGCATGCTGAGTGAGGAGGCAAGTCCTGCCTTGGGCTGCAGGAGGCTGACCCTGTTTCTCTGTGGATGGGAATGAAGTTGTATATATGGAACAGTGTTTTGTTAACTACAGTTTTGTTCATTGAAGTATATCCTTAATTCATTGTCACACACACACACACAGCACACAAAAAACAATCTGAAGGTCTCTGTGCTGTAAAAAAAACCCAAGATTACCAGTTTTTGGTAAAGACAACAGCCATGGCACCATGCAGCTTGTCCTCCAATGTCCACCAGATGCACTGTTCACACCTCACCAGCACTTTTAAGTCTCTCCAAATCCTCTGCAATGCAATTGAGGGGACTGCAACACAGACTCCCATAGGATGACACAACTGAAAAGGGTTGAGACAGGTTGTATGGAGTCAGGCAAGGCTGATGGCATGAGTCAACTTAGCTGGTGTGGCCACCCCAGCTCACCACACTTTCACCAGCACTGTCCCACGGCAGCAGCTACTCAACTGACCCAGCACTGGTCTTGTGTAAGCAACCGCAGCACAGAAAATTCACACTGAGCAACACCACACTGCCAGTTGCCAAATATTTGTTGTACAAGCCTGGCTAACCATAATAGGAACTTAGCTTGACCAAAACCAAAAGAAAAAGATGCTTAGCTTGGGATAGAAGCCAAGTCAATTATTTTGTAAACAAGCTTGGTTCTCTTCCTGAAATGGAGATCAGATCCTCATTTGGTGTAAAAGGGTATGGCTTAAACTGGTGTCAAAGAGCGGATCAGGAGAAGCAGCCAGGCACCAAAAGCCACTTTATAATGTCTGTCCTGTTATTTAGTGCTCTTCAAAAGGTCAAGCACAACCTCCCCATGCTCTTCACCTCCACTGATTGCAGTACCAGTCCTGTACAGGACACTTGCATTTCCCTCCCTGACATTGACTGGAACACTAAGCTATCAATGGCAGTATATCAGCAGCTGAATAGCAAAACACCTTAAAAAGGCTCAAGACTTCTGCCGTGGAAGGAATGCCTCAAAAAAATGATCGAGACCTCTCTGTGTAGTTTATTGCTTTATCCACAGCAGCAGAAAATCAGCATAGGAGAGTCATCTATGTGGGATGAGATGACGCTCCTGCAAGTTGCTCCTGAAGGCCACCAAGGAGGTGGCAGAAGATGGATAGAACCTCAGATGCCTGATGAGGTGACAGACAGGGAAGGACACAGCAGAAGAAGAGCCAAGCTGTTCTGCTGTGACTCATTAATTTTCCACTTGAGTTTGTGACTGTTCTTACAGAAAAGAAGGAAAAAAAAAAAAAAAAAAAAAAAAAAAAAAAAAAAAAAAAAAGAGGACCAAGTCTGCTTTGGGGTCTTATTTTAAATTTTTCTAAGACAAACAGAGCTTTTATGCATCTTTCCTGTTGTTCACCTGGCATTTTATTTCTTAATATAGGAAAGCTAATGTTATTTTTCTGTGTTACCCTACTGGATAGCTATAGATGACGTGGTAACCTTTGTTCATATTTATACAAAACACAGTGATTTTTACTCTTATTATGCAACAAATCTGGAATTTGTGCTAAATCCCATTCTGGACGGAAGACACTGTCTCAAAGACTTGCTTTTGTAACTCACATTTATGGGATCTAAGTAGATTTACTAACATTCAACTAGTTTGTTTTAAGCCCTCAATGCTTTTTTTTTTCTTTAATAATATCAGTGTGATATAAATTTATGTTAAGAAAAATAAACATTTTACTAATCTGCCTTAAGTGTGGTTTTTAAATTTCTTTAGACTTTTATTTAGCTATCAGGAGAAATATTATACAGAAGCCCTTTTTCCTTTTTTTACTTTCTCTGTACAATCCAATATTTTATAGACCTTTATTATAGTCATTCATCTTCATCTCCTTTTTAAGCCAAGCAACACTGCTCTGTTGTCTCTCTCCTCCAGGTCTTGCCTGAATTTCAGACTTTCCCATTCCCCTCTACGGAGCTGTTCTGTTTCTGCAATACTTGAGAGAGTCCCTGTAAATGCCTGTTACTTTTATTAAATTCTCATCCCTTCCTGACTAAAGATTTATATGTTTTTTTTACTGCATCCGTACAACAAAACCTTTTACGCATTTTTTCTTAAACACATAGAGAAAGCTTATGGGTTTTTTTTCCATAAATGGGGATCTGAACCTCTATCAAAGGAAAAATAGCAAAGAATCACTCCCCTACACACACACACACACACACACACACACACACATAACCAGTGAATTAATTTCAGCAAGAGCAGAGAGAAAACCTGGCAGATGAAGTTTTCCTCCCTCTGAGGCATTTTGGCTAATTTACATCCTCATTTCAGAGCTAAAGGCTCCCACTGAAAGGCAACCATGTGTTCCTTTTAAACAGGTAGATTTGATTAAAGGCTGGACTTCTGGAGCATGATCCTGCCGCCTCTGTACAATCAGTCCTCCCAAGGATAATGAGATTACTCACAGGAGTAAAACACTGCAGAACAGAACCCTGGAGTCTTACCAATTAATAGGAGAATTTTCTTCTCTTTTTCCCTCCACCCCTTTTTTTATTGCCCTTAAAATGCCAGGGGAGCTTCAGAGTTATAGCAATTATTGTTATGGAGAACAGGGTATAAAATGTACTGTTATTGCCTTTAAAAGAGCTGGAATCTCTTTACCTTTCAAGAGTAGGGCATAAAAATCTGTATGCAAATGAATAAATATAAATGCTAATATAATCTACACCAGGAAAAGCTGTTTTTCCCTGAGCTAAGGAAGCATAACGATAATCAGGCTCCCAACTGTAAACGGTACTCAGTGTTTTGTAAGAGCTGTGGAAAAGTGAGGCAAGGGTTTAATCCACCTTCTTCTCTAGCTGGAGGAAGCAGGTGTGGCTCCATTTACAGGTAGCTTATTATTTTTCATGAATATATTATAGTTACTCTTTGCATATTACAAGTGGTAGCAAATTTTGCTGTACCTGCTCAGGAACACTCACTGGATACAGAACAACATGGACTGAGAGGTTTCACTGTGCTGCTTAGCTCAGCTTTCATAGTTTTCAAGGATTTTAAGAGGCAGTAAAACATCCTTTGGCAAACAAAGACTTCCAAGTAGATGGAAGATCAGCATCCTTTGTTTATCGATGAACAAACAAGAGAAGGATTAAACAGTAGAATTTCTTCTTATGCAATATATATCCCAGGTGGGAAGTTTCCAGGAGTAGCCTGTCCTTAGCCCATGTGGGGCACCTGGGATCATATGGCTGAAACCTTCCTGCCAGCAGGGCTCTCTGCAGAAATGTTTGCATCAATTCACAATTAAACACTGAGACACAAACAGCGAATGAATTAGGAGAGCTCAGAGTATGCAGCTGGGCTGAGGCATGCAGGCAAAAACACAGGCACCTGAGTGAGTGCTGAGCCAGTGAGAGCCATGATGTCCAGCACAACTGGAGAAAAATTGTTGGTTTGAGCACTAAATTTTTGAATGCTTTTGGTTCCCATGGCCCAGAGTAACTGTATTGAAACAAACCCACTCAATACCACTAATCTCTGTGGCTTCAACACTGGGAGAAAAAGAAATGAGGTACAGTGTGCTCTGGTCTCAGTCAGAAGGGTTTGGATCAGTTTGAAGGAAATTTGATGATCCCAAGGGAAAAAAAGAGAAAGAGGGGGGAAGTATTAAGTGACCCCAAGTGTGTATTGTGTCCCAAAGTTCAGCTTGATACCAGAGACAAGTTAATGGGAATTAAGTCCATTTAATGAACAAGACAGTGAAGAAAGCAAGAGATGTGAAAAATAAAGGCAATAGGTCATGGGGAAGGAACCAAAATGACTCAAAGGATACTAAACTTCTTAAAATGCTAAATGAGAAGACCAGTGAAATTCAGATGCAGACAACAGTCTGGGAGAAACTAAGAGTTCAGCAAAGGAGACAGGTTTAAATCCCCACAGGATGTGACACAATTTATTGGCAGAACAGAGAAGACATTAAAAAGTCCCTGGTGAAACAAAAATTAAAGGGGATTATTTGCTGCAACATTCACAAAAAAACAACAGAGAAACAAACATACATTTTCCACAAGGTGCGAAGGTCAGAGCAGACGAGCAAGAAATCGAAACTGCTAGAGATTTGATTGTAGTGATAGGATTGCTGCCAGCACTGAGAAGAATTACAAACTTCTAAAGAAAATTTGGCAATAAACTAATAAGTCAAGAGACAGCAGTGAAAAAAGGACACAGTGATGACCTTGGCTTCTGTATTAGGGAGGAAGAAAAACGAGGCACAATATATTTTAATCTGGCACAGAATAATGTACCATTATGTAATATGGGCCAATATGTAATATGGGAAGAAAAGGAAACAATAAACAAAATTAAGAGTCAAGAAGAAAACCCAGAAAGTTTCTTCAAATTTGATGGAAACTTTAGCAGGGACATATTATCATAGAATCATGGAATAGTTTGAGTTGGAAGGGACCTTAAAGATCACCTAGTTCCAAACCCCCCTGCCACAGGCAGAGACACCTTCCACTAGGCTAGGTTGCTCAAAGACCCATCCAACCTGACCTTGAACACTTCCAGAGAAGGGACACCCACAACTTCTCCAGGCAAACTCTTCCAAGTGTCTCACCACCCTCATAGTAAATAATTTCTTTCTAATGTCCGATATAAATTATCCTCTTTTAGTTTAAAACTTTTACCCCTTGTCCTGTCACTGCAGGCCCTGTTAAAAAGTTTTTGTCCATCTTTCCTATAAGAAAGACAGGAAGGGAAGTCGGTGCTGAATGAAGTCAAACATTCATGATGCCAAGTGGCTCCACCGCATTCCAGCTGGAAGGATGGCAGGGAACCAGCAGGGTGACAGCCAGGAAAAAAATTATGAAATCGGGGAGAAGAGTTCCCAGGAGAACCATGCATGGTGGGAGGCATACCAGTAAAAGCATCTGTAAAAGAAAGTTTGGAGGGAATTCATAATGGAGAAATGTCCAGGGAACCAAAGTGTCTCAGTATGGCTCTCTGCACACATTGATAAGTCTCCTGTGTCTGAAGCAGGTGGAGAACAGTATATGCCCACAACAAGGGAACCAGCTGGGACTCAACAGGTAGGGTGCATTGGCAAGGGAAACTGTTTCAAGGCACAGAGGAAACCCTTACAAAGACACAGGGGGCAGGCAAACAGCTCTTCTGTGAAACTGAACATGAACAGCCTGGAAGAAACAAACGATAAACAGGGTCAAGTAAACCCAAGAAGACTGTTATTGAGTGCAACATAGGAAAAGAGGCCCTAATGCTGTGAGCTGTTCTGCCTGGGAAGGCCCTAAACTCACTCAAAATGTTACTGATTTCAATGATTCTCCATATCTCTGCTGGCATCAGTCAGAAAAAAAACACCAGGATGAGCTGAAAGGTGGTTAGACAGTTCAGTACCTCACTTTTCCCTGCAGCGAGCCAAGACCCAAAACAAGAAAAGCAGCCTATCCATGGGCCCTCATTTGATAACATGGCCAGGGTAGAGATGAATCGTTGAGATGGGGGAAATCATAGTGAAAGCCCCAAAAAGATCAGTAGAGTTTTCAGCAGCAGTTGGAGAATTACTCACTGGTGATTCACAAATTCTGTGCTCAGAAGGGGCCAGGGATCATATCCTCTGATTTTCTGCAAAACAGGCAGCTAAAGCATTGCTTTGCTTCGGGCTCTTCATCACTGGCTGGTCTGGAGCATATGATTTAGGCTGAGTTCAAAGCCTTCAGAGACAGGAATAATTCTGTCTGTCATGTCACTTGGTGGTCCTCCTACAGCCAGTGGGGATATGGTCAGTATAGTCAATGGAGATTTGGAGTTCCATTCACTTCACCCTAAATTAAATACCTGCCTTTGGCTGGGTGAATCACACTCTGAACTTAGGACTAACTCTGCTAACTGGATCCTCACCCAAAGGGAATAAGACATAAAGTTATGAGAAATGGATGTAGATGCATTGTAGGCACCCACAGCTGGGTAAGACAAATCCCAGCCCAAGAATCCAAAAGTCCAAAGCATCCTTAAATTTATTAAGACTGCTGATCTCATTTATTCTGAGTGTGTACATAAATCACACTAGAAATTAGGTATAATTTTTTTTGCCTTCAGCTTCCAACTACTGACTTCATAATGTCATTTTCTACTTAACTGAAGAGCTGTTCACAATTAAATTACTCCACTGTTATAGTCTCTTTTTCTCTGGATCAACAGAGCTCATTATGGGCTAGATCTGTTATCATTGAAGACTAAATAATGATGTCAGATCAGACCAAATGGTTCTATTAACCAGGAAAGAAGGATCTAAAAGAATCTGTGAACCAAATGTTCCATATGAGGGATTTGGTTTGCCACTGCTTCACCTGTTTTTCTAAACATAGATAAATGTGGATATTGATAAATGTGGATATTGATAGATAAAGGAACAGTACCTTTCATGGGGAAGAAATGTGTAAGAAGTGAGGACAGTGGTAAAGGAATTTCCCCTACTTCCTTGCCCTGGTGGGTTTCCTCTAGGATTGCATAACAGATGCTCACACAGTGGAAGCTTTGCCCATAAAAATACAGCAGACAAAGCAAAGAGCCAACAGGTTCTATTTTTCTTTCAACCTCAGAACACAGTGTCTTCCTAAAGGCCAAAGATGAGATTTAAATGAGCAAAACCCATTGCATCTGGATCACAGGAGAAATTGTGAAATCTACCTGTAAAAGCTGACAATCAGTTACCACAAACCTACTGCATATTTGAGTAAAAAATTACCACTCTAAATGTTGTATTCATGCATAACTTATCTGGAAAGGTGCAGTTTTCTATTTTATTCATGCATAACCTTCCTTTTTTGCTAAAACTGTTTCTATTCAAAAAATTCCTTTTCCCTTTTTTTTAATTTTTTATTTCCCAAGGAGAACTCCATGCCAGAGGGGAAAAATAAAAAACAAACAACATATGCTGCCAGAAAAGTGATACATCCTGTTTCACACTGGTGAAGGATAAAAGGAGCAGCTCAGAAAACACAAGGTTAGATTTGGTGCATCTCGCAGTTTGCTTAATAAAAACTGATGCCTGCTTTTCTGTTCCTCCATTCCAGCTAGCTGGAGCACAGACCAGCATTTCTCAGAGCAGGATCCTGTTGTTAATGATAACTACTGAAATAAACTGTTGGCAAAGACTTCAAGAGATGATCCAGCTCAGTCCCTGGGAGGATCAGGAATACCTAAACCATCTCCGACGAATTCTGATAGCAGATGCCTCAAAGGTGCATTTGATGCTGGCCTGAAGCTGTGGTAGATCTGTGCACACCATGACAGCCCTACTGAGACAGCAGGAGACTGGGTCACACATGCATTTGGAAGATGCACTTCACTCCAGCTCTGAGGACTCTGGGAAATGTGTATTAACATTCACAGCCCAAGGGCTTACCTTACCTCCAACAGCTGATCTGCTCCAGAAGCTCAAAGGGAAAGGGAAGCCAACCATATCTCCCCAGAGGGATTTCCCAACATACACAAAACCTTCCACAGCTTGAAAAGAAAGCCAAGCAGCTCCACTGTGCCAGAGCTGAAGGACAGTGAGGATGGAGTCCTCAGTAATTTTGCAGACGACATTAATTTTGGCAAGAGTGTTGATCTGATGGAGGGTAGGAAAGCTCTGTAGAGGGATCTGGACAGGTTGGATCAATGGGACAAGGCCAGTTGTATGAGGTTCAACAAGGTATAGTGCTGGGTCCTGCACTTAGGTCACAACTCCACACAGTGCTACAGGCTGAGGGAAGAGCATCTGGGAATGTGCTCATCAGAAAAGGATCTCGGGATGTTGATCAACAGTGGCTGAACATGAGCCAGTGTGTGCCCAGATGGCCAAGAAGGCCAACAGCATCCTGGCCTGTATCAGTAACAGTGTGGCCAGCAGGACCAGAGCAGTAAGTCTTCCACTGTACTCAGCACTGGTGAGGCCACACCTTGAATCCTGTGTCCAGTTCTGGGCCCCTCACTCCAAGAATAACACTGAGGTGCTGGAGTGTGTCCAGAGAAAGGCAAGGGAGCTGGGGAAGGGTCTAGAGAGTAAGTCATATGAGGGGTGGCTGAGGAAGCTGGGGGTGTTTTACCTGGAAACGAGAAGGCTCAGGAGGTTGTAGCCAGGTGGGGGTCAGTGTCTTGTCCCTGACTGGACAAGAATCCACTACCTTCAAAACTGTGCCCCGAAGGGCTGAGGTGTCCCTGATGCCTCCTTTCTCCTATCCCTGGCAAATCCCTTCTACATAAAATACTTGTTCTCAGGTGTGATGGTTTAGACTTGGCTCCCTACCAAATGCCCAACTTCCCAGTAGTAGCCTCTCTCTTCCCCCTTCTTACTTCCCCCAGGGCAAAGGAAAAAAAATTATGCAAATTGAAGAACTCGAAAATCAAGCTAGTTATATATAAAAAAAATATATTTTATGCATATTACAGTTAAGATGCTATGTACACAGCAAAAGGGAATCCAAACACCCCCTGAAGAGATAGGGAAAGGGGAAAAGGAACAAAAGGGAACAAAAAAAGGACACCAAGCAGATATACACAATCAAACCTGAGAATTAGTAAAATAACTAGTAAAACAAATCTCACCACGTCCCTTAGAAAAAAACAGGATTGACACACACACGGTCAGCACTCCCCAAGCCTCCACGTGGCAGGTCAGTGGATGCTGCAGGCCTCAGCCTTAGATAAGCGAGACCAATGCAGGGACCCACTGTTCCTGAAGTTCGGCGGAAGAGAAGAGGAGCGAAGGCCTCTCCTCCCTTCTTATTTATACCTCGATTTACATAAAAATCTTATGGAATACTGGGAACACTGCCCCTTCCTTAGTTACAACCTGATCACCAAGGAAGGTCTGGATTAAAACCACCACATCAGGTATGCCCAGGATGTCCATATGACACTACCAGGTTAACATGGTTACAGCCTTCCTTTCAGCTTAACATCTCCCTCTCCTTATTGACTGGGATCTGTAGCAGTGGGGTACAAAGAACTTCCCAATTTTGGGGCACTTAATGCATTAAAGGGTGCTTTCAAATTCAAGTTATATTGTAATAGTCTATGCAGGCAGACATCTGATGCACTGTGGAAAGGAATGAATAGATAGGAAACAGTAGCACAGAGGTAAGGACTGGAAATTAAAAGTCATCAGGGAAAAAAATAAAAAGCACAAAAAATCAGAAACAAAACTTTTCAGTTAATAATGATATTCTAGGATGGCTTCATTTCATGACATCATCAAAATTATTCCCAAAAAAAACCAAAAAACCAAACCAAACCAAACCAAACCAACCAAACAAACAAAAGCAACAACCAAAACCAAACAAAAACACAAACAAACAAAAAACATATTCAGGGTTTTGTACTTCCATTCTGAATTGCACCAACCATATTTAAACAATACCAAAGCAAATAAACCCAAAAGTACTCCCCTGCCCCCCAAAATCATCCAACAAACCAAAAAACAAACCCCACAATAACTCAAAATATTGACAAAAACAAACTCAAGGGCTAAAATCTGGACAAACATAGTTTCTAATTAATTACTGCTGACAATTTAGATGGATTTACACGTAAGACCGCAATGAGCTATGTCTTCCAATAATATTTTTCTTTTTTTTTTTTTTAATTAATCATCAGTGCAAAGAGATGGGCTCTCTTTTCTTTTGCACATGTCAGTTCTGTTCACCATCTTCCTGGAAGAGCAAAAGCAACGTCTCTTTGACATTCTCCAAAAGCTGCTCTCACATACTCTTCTTCCAGTTCTTTCTCAAAACCAAACTGGCTTCTTGAACAGTGAAATTAAAACAGCATTTCTGCAGTGGGATCCCACTAAAGTATCTTCCAGATACCATCTATACGTAATTCCTGCCCTACTTTCACTTCAACGATTCAAACGGCCTCTACTGAAGCTTGGGCATTCTGTGAGTTATTCTTGTCTCTGAAAAATGCTCTTACCCATTTACAGTTCCTTCTTGTCTCAATATACTGCTGTAATCATGGCCATCATCTCCCTTTAGTCCACTGTAAAGCTCACCAGGAGAAGTGGTCTGACAGATACGTGAGTGTGGAGGCTGGTTTGGGAAGCACAGGCACCCAATTTACAAGTGAGATGGTAGAATTACTTCTCTGCTTAACGATATCTCAAACTTCCTAAGCCACGCAGGGCCTTCCTCTGATTATAAGCCAGCATTATTTTAATTCAGTTATTTGTATTCAGCTATAGCCTTTGTTCTGGGAACACAGCCAGCTGAAGTACTGAATACTTAGCGAGTATAATTAGAAAGGTAAGCAGTTTCAAAAGGAACGAAATCAACACACACACACAGTCATTATACAGGATGCATGAGGAGAAAGCTGAAGAGTGGAGGGCAAAGACTTGGACATACACACACACAATAAAACCCCCACACCCTAAACGATCTGTCTCTACCAAACTGACATCTCTGTCAAATGAACTCCATTCCCCTGATAATTTGGAGAAATGTTTGTTTGTGGAGTGGGTGGGTTGGACTCATGACCTGTTTGCTGAAGCAACAAAAGCTCTTGAAAAAGAGCCTTCCTAAGATCTGACAGGCTTTGGCCTTCAGCAAACAACACGTTCAAAATAAGCAAATAATGAGCAACCTTCATCAATGAACTGCCAGCACGGAATGCCTTCAGATCTCCCAGAGCAGTTCTTGCCTGGCTGTCCTTCAGGCCTTTTCTCATGGCCCCATGTAATCACCTGGCTTTTATGTTCTCCAGCTTTGCTTTCAGCACTTGAGTCATGGTTGTGTTTAATGTTCAGTGCAGCTTCATAAAGAAACCAGCTTATCTCTGTCCGGATTGTTCCAGGTATTTACATGCTACCTGGATCTGAGAAAATCAATAGGAATCAAGTACCTAAATATCTTTAAGAATACAGACTGCTGTTATCCTCTAATGCCCATCCTTCTCCTGTCCCTCCAGTAGAGTGAAAGCACTACTTTCCTACTAGCGATATGACACTATGACTTTCCTGTTCACCCACAAAGGTGTCCTCTGAGGAGCAGAAGTTTTGCACTTGACTGGAACAGGTTGCCGTGAGTAAAACTGGGAAAATATGATCAAAGTGAAAAGTGGCTGCAGCTACTCAATTGCTTCTGGGTGGTTTACAGAAACCCACTTGTACAGATGGGTCTTTTGGAGCAGTTGTTAGCTCTGCCTGAGCACTATCCCTAAAACATCAGACTGTCATCCACAGAGCCACCTACCAGTTACCAGTAAGAAATCCAGTTAAAGCCCGATAGACAACCTACTGGAAGGTCTGCAAAGATTTTTACTAGCTTAAAATTGTCACTAGTTCCTAAATAATCTCAATCTACCCATCTCAGTGGGGAACTCAAGCAACAGCCAATCAGGGTGTGTACAAAAAAGGCCCCTCTCCTGTGAAAATTCATTGTTGAAACCTGTTGGACAAGGATTGCAGAATGAAGGTATTCACACTACTCTTTCCTGCCACTTAGCAAAAAAAGTGAACAAGAATACAGTCTTCAGGTCCTATCAGTGCAAGACATACCCCATGAACTTCTGCAACTCACTCAGGTCTGCTCTTGTTTCCAGAGGTGGGAGAAGCTGTTTCACAGAGCATACCATAAACCTCCTCTCACAGCAGCAAAACCTGCATTTTAGACAGGAAATTCTGTATCCAGCTCTCCAGTTTTTATTTGAAATCTCACATCTGACTTTACAACCAGGAGGCTTCATCATCCTAGAGAATAAAGAGGATGAGGGAACATAATCTGAGGCCAGGCTAAAGCTACTAATTTTTTTTCCATTCCAGCTTTGCCAGATTTGGACTGACATAGCTTGTGCTAACTCCAGCAGTATGAAAGATGCTCTATTAAAACAGTACTCTTGCTTGCAGAATTTATTTTGCTAGAAATCAGATGACGGAAAGGAGAGGACTAAATACCAGGCAGAGCAGAGCCTCACCAAGATAAACTATGTTCCTTGTGGGAGAGCCCTGTGACAAGTACCCTACCTGGCAACACTTTCCAGCACAGATCTGGTCTGAATGTTTCAGAAGAATCTAGGTTTTATCCACACCAAGGGTTTATTTGCCCCACATCAGAGCTCACTCCTTCCAACTATCTGTTCTTAAAACACTGCCTGTGTCATGGCATCCAAATGGCTTTTCTTATTCTCTTTCACCTCCATCCATAAACAGTTTTGCCCAAACTGAAATTCCCCCACTTCAAACCTAGTTTTGGCTTTTTATTTTTATTTTAGCTGATTCCCTACCTAAAGCCTGAAATGAAGCATTAAAGTTGGGCTAAACTCCAGCAAGTACAAGGTAGCGTCATTCAGTGTGGTGTCATTTCCACAGCCAGCTAAGGATCGGGTCCAGGAATGACTCCTTTAGCTTCATGGTCATCACTATGGTCAAACCATCCCCCATTCAGTACTCCTGTCTTTACTTCAGCCTTCCATTCAAATACAGTGTTTTGAAAGGGGGATGTGTTTCACCTCCCTAAGCGACTATGGGATGGGTATAACACGTGACTGGCACACTCAGGATAAATATCCCCCTGCAAGTACATAATCAATATACCTGTAGCATTTTAGGCCCCCTAGAGTCCATTTTCACCCTCAGACTTTTCATTTGGTCAGTCTGGACCACAGGCTAATATCAAAGTTAGTAACTGCTGTAACCCCATTGCACCAAAATATTCAATCAACAAAATATCCACTGCTAAGGGAGATTTCAGACTGGATGAGATATTTTCAATTTCATGCAGTGTTCATCTGTAATACAAGGCACTGGAAAAGGCAGTTTTGTTAAATCAGTCTTCTGGCTAATATTTTAATCACTTAACCATCCCTCTGCCCTTCAGTTGGAAGGGGAAGTCCTCACTTCCTGGCCTGATATTTCTGCACATTTCTGCTTCATTTTTATTCCAGAGAGAGCTGGTTTTCAGCTGAGGACAAAATGACCTTTGAATATCTGTCTAAAAAGAGATTTGAGATCTTTTGGTTGAAGGTGACTGTGTATCTGCCATAACTACCAATGCTCTGATTTAAGTCATGATTTAACTTTATTGGCAAGATTTAAAAAAAAAAAAAAAAAAAAAAGAGAGAGAGAGAGAAAAAAAAATACTACAGCACTTACACTGCATCCAAAAATCATGTCTAGATTATATAGAACAGTATATCTGAACTCACTGTGCCTTTGCCACACCGTGGCATTACCACTATTCATTGCCATTCTGTGTGATCAGTCATGTCTTCCTCGTTAATTGCAATTTTAGGTGGTATTTTTCTACTTATGAAGATGCTTTTTTCTTGAACTAGGGTCAGGTTATCATCATTTTCAGTAAAAAAGTTTTGACCACAGAGCACAGTTTGTGCTGGCCTCCTTATGCGGACGGCATCTCCTTGATGAAAAGCAAGTCACGAAGCTGCAACTCCCAATAACTTGCTCACAGTTTTGGTCTTGTCCATGTTGCCTACAAAGTCTGCTTTTCACACAGGGATTAATTAAGGCACATTAGTCATCCCCTGAAAGCTAACAACAGGGGAATGCAGTGCTAACACAATAGGTCTTCTCAACTGCTTGGCAGTGCTGTACTTTAAAACTGTGACTGGCCTGAACCTTGCTTCCTATGGGACCCCATGGGTTCTTACTGCACATTTCCTTTCTGCTGGGAGGAATGACCAGAGAGAAACTAAGAGCTGTTTGGCTACCATTGAAATCTTCTAGATTTCATCAGGATTTAGGTTGCTGATGCTCAATTTGACACTGAGCACTCTTTGACACTATTTGAGTTTTTGTGTGGGTAAGTAGATGCACCTAAACCAGCTTCATAAGGCAGCTTGGTACCTCTGATTGTTTATTTAATGTCACTAAAATCTTCAGAAATGCTGAATGCAGGGAAAACCCATTGGCTGTCAGGATCTGCAGCACACACTGTCTCCTCACTAGAAGAAGTTATACAGAACAAAGGGGAAGTAATTTCTTTATGACAGGGTTCTTCCTTAAGTGTGGGCAAGAAAAGCAAGCCCATGAATAGGAAAACACATCCAGTACAGACAGTCCAAAAGAAGGAAGGGCTAAAAAGTGGAAAAGTCCCCACGCATAAAAACACAGACTTTAACTTGTGAAGGAAGAGTAATCAGCACCTAAGGAAGTTTATGAGGTAGAAATGAACCAGATGACTCAGTTACTTAGCAGAAGACAGCCTGTGAGACCAGACAAAGTCTGCATTGTAAAGAGAAATGCTTAGTGATCAGGCTCCAAAAATAGGAAAGGAGGAAAAATATGAAATAAATACATACAGAACATTGAAAAATGTGAAGAGCTCATGATAATTTCTTCATGGTCTTTGGGATGTAAATACCACAGCTTGATGCAAGACCATTTTATTATCTGAAGACTCTTCAAAGGGCCAGCTTCATTATCTATTGCCATCTTAGCTGCTCCTTCAAATATTAACTATTGGATGAAGATCTCAGGATGGAAGAACAGGAACAGGAAAGAACAGGAAAGAAACAGAATAGCTAGTTTAAAGAAAATAAAAATAAACCCAGTGATTTAAAAGAGAAAAGACCCTGGCTTCAGCTCCTTGAAATGTATGTTTCCAACTTCCAACTCTAACTTCCTCTCAAAAGGACTTTGTGTGGATTTTTTGAAAGTGCCTGTTTGTCTTAGAAAGAGCCCTTGGAAGCTGAGCAATGACTTGCCCTGTCAAACGTGTAACACTCACTGGCTTATAAATATGTAAAACTAATATAACACAGTCGTGGTGCTCTGTTGCTGTCTGAAAACTTAGCCGTACTCAAGGGCGATTCAATCTGCATTCATTGCTTCTGTGGGAACAATCCATTTGCCGGATGTTTTCCATGTTCACGATAACCCCTGAGAAGCTCAAAATGAATTGCCATCGAGCGGAGGTGACTTCTCAGGAAGGTTTGCCAGTTTATCTGTAATCATATAAGCAAAGCAGAATCATTGACCCTCCAAGAATCAATACAGCCATGCTAGTGCAAAATTATTTATAAGAGTTCTCTTTAGACCACGTCTGCAATAGAGACTTTGGAAAGCATCAGTTATGGGATGTTAGGCTGCAATATGAGGCAGACATACTCGAGCTGGCAAGAGTACCCAGCCTAAACTGATTTCCAAATGGCTGTGCTTTAACCTGGGCAGAATACTCCACTAACCTACACAGGCAAAAAAGGAGCTTTGCCTATATGACCTGTACCCCATTTTCCATGCCAGAAATATGCTCCCTAAAAAAAGCTAACATCATTCTGGTGTAAAACAGGTTTTGTACCAGTACAGGTCTCATTTATGCTGACAAAAATTCTTATAATACAACACTGTAAAAGCCAAGTCCTTTTCAATTCCCCACATGCAGAGCAATGATTTGTTTCTTCAGCTCCCTCCATCCACCCTATCAGGTCAGCTAGAGATGAGTTTATAATGGCCAGTCTCTTCGCGAACGAAGAACCGGGGAAGGTCTTTACACCTTCCAGCCTGCGCATTGGATTTTTTAGGTGAGACGCAGTGTGCGCGGAACTGAGCCCACCCTTTAATCCTGAGGTTCATCTGCTGGGCCAAGCGAGCTTGGACGGTGGCAGCGAGGTCCTCAGGACGTAGATGGATTGCCTTACAGGGCTAACGAGCTCCATCTGCCCGGGGAGTGTCCTAACCGGGAATCGAACCCAGATCTCAGCGTTGACAACGCTGTGGTTTAGCCACTGCACCACCAGGGACACTCAGAGATGAGTTTAGGGGACAGATCTATAGGTTAAATACTTTCAAAGAGGAGTGAGTATCAAACAGGGCACCCCTTAAGGCATCTGCTGATATTCTACTGGCACTTCTGCAACAGTGTGAAGTTCGGTATATCAGGGTAGATGAAATAGCCTCAACTCTGTGTCTAGATTAACTCAGCTGATTTAAGAATAAATAATTTGGAAAAATAGTCCAAGAGGTCAATAAATAACAGCAGGAAACCATGGTAAAAAAAAACTCTCTACAGGCACAACTGATCTGAAAGGATATCTGCCCAATCCTCGCCTGGTTTTCCTCTCTCTTTCCATGTCAGAGCAATACATTATCATTGCTGGCATTTTAGCCTTCTTTCCCAAAAATATGAGGCCTATGTAATGACACTGTGTAAGAGAGGGTGTACCTGTATTTTATCCCTTTTCAGCAATAACCTTAAAACCTATTATCAGTTTAAAAATTAATAAATATATTGACAGAGAGGCGGAAGACTCAAAGACAGAAAAGTCATGCAAATAGGGGGTGAGGAAGAAGAAAAAATCACAAAAAAAGTGCAAACAACAAAAAACCAAAACCAAAACAAACCCAAAAAACCAACCAACCAACCAAAAGAACTAATGAAAAACACATGTATTATATCTTGCTTTGGAACCACCACCCATAAGAAGAGGCAGATAAACCTGAACGTGTCCAAGTGAACAGCACTGAGATGGAGAGGACACCACAGTTCATGATGTGCAAGGAGAGGCTGGGACACTGGTTTTGTTCAACCAGGAGAGGAGAAAACTGTGGGCAGGGGGATCAAGTAGTTTTGTTTGTTTGGGTTTTTTTTTACAGCCTGATGGAAGGAAAATGGGAAATTGAGCCAGCCCCTTCTGAAAGATACACAGTGAAAGGACAAGATGAAACAATTGCAACTTCCAATGGAGGCTATTCCATCTGAACAAAAGAAAATTGTTTCAGCTTCCTCAGCAACCTTGGAGATTTCCTATCCTCGCTGAACCCCTGAGGAACCTGATCTGACCCCAGAGTTAGGCCTTCTCTAACTGAGATGCTGGATCAGACATCTCAAGGGGACCCTTCCCTCCTAAATCATCATATGATTCAGCTATCATTCAATTCTAGGGACACCACACAAAAATTCAACCTCAAGATACAAATCTATAGGAAATGAAACTTCCTTGGCTTTGCTACTCATGAAACTATCTGAGCTTTTTAGTAGTAGCTTCCTCTTGGTTTGCCTTTATTAAGAGGAAGTTGTATTAAAGCAGTAGTGTGGAAAATAAAGAATGGAAATATGTGTTCATCTTTCCCTTCAATAGGCACAAAAAGAAAATGCAACTTTAATCACAGCAAAAATCTGCTCCTTAAAAGATGAAAGGACTTTGCTGTACAGCTTTGAGTCTTGGAGATAAGTAAGCCAATGGAAAGTTAGGGGTGTGTGCCTTTATTTCCAGTGCAGGAAAGGAAACACCATAACAGCAAGGTAGCAGATATCACTAGTGCTCTCTGCCCAGGTTTTTCTCTCTGTTTCATCACAGGTGCCCATTGCCTCAGTTTCCCCCCTGAAACTGCTGCCCTTAGCTTTGGATGATCTGAAATGGGACGCAATACCTGGCTCTGGATGACCTGTATGATACTGCATTTCTTCAGAGAAAACAGTTGTTGAACAGGAAACTAAAGAAAGCCCCTGACTTTACTCTTCCCCAGCTTGATAGACATTCACATACAGTAGGATGTCAGGCCCTGACTCACAAGGGTAGAGAATAGAAATGGGGCAACTCCACAGTCCTCTCTTGGCACTTACAGGTGAACACAATTGCACTCAGCACCTCATGGGCTTTTGTGGAGTATCCAAAAACTCAAGGAGAGCAGCCCAATCTCAGCACTGCCCTTGCTTTGAGCAAGTCTGGACCATAGACCTCCTGAGGTCCCTTCCAACCTAATTCAGCTTATGATCATAAAAATATTTACTCAAGACCTTTAACACTCAACTGATGCCAGTTTAGTTGTCTTGCACATCTCTATTCACCAGCCTCAGAGGAAAAGATAAATAAAAATTTCAACCAAGTGCGGGTTTGAGGTTTGGGGTTTTTTTAACCAGGAAAAAAATATAAATTGGGGTTGGCAACTCTGTTTTTTACAAGTTTCTATCTAACCCACTGAATTGCTTTAGTTTAAAAAATTACACCCCCCTATCTGGAACCATTTCATTTAGGGATTTTTATTCAGTAAAACATCATCTTTAGACAGGATTTTTAACAGCCTTTAATTATTTTAATTGAGAATGATTCAAAATTGCTTTGTCTCATTTGTTTGGACCTAACAAGATGTTTTTTTAGCACTCTTCCAAAGTTTGTTTATGTAGAGACAAAGACTCCAGTCTTGACTTTTTAAGGTGGTTGTTGGGGGCTGCTCGTTAGCTCAGCAAAAATACAGATTAACATAGTTTTGTCAGTGTGAAACAAATGCTGGTTGCAGACTTTGAAAAAGCAGCCCAATCAAGAAGTGGTTCCTCCTCTGTCCTGAGCAGCTTGTGCTTCCCTATGTCTCCTGACTATTTCCAGCTCTCCATGGGTCCTTGTCTCCAGCTTGGCCATCACACCAGAACACCACTCCTAGGGCTGTATGCCTTCCCACTTACCTGACAAAGCTCCCCTCGGTAATTTATCTGGAGCAACCAAACAATATCTGCTACAACTCCAGATTTGCTCTCCCAGAAAACCTCATGACCAGCCTCTTGGCAGGGAAAAGGAGGTTGTTGCTATTGCACATCACCCCCCCAGCTCCTTCACAGAACTAACAGCAGGGTTGGTCATTCTGGGCCTATTATTCCTCTGAAAGGGACCAAACCCTGAAATAATCCCAGGGGAAAGGCTGAATAGAGATTAGGTTAGACCACATGTTAGACCACAGAGGCACTTCCATTACCTCCCCTGAGAAAGGATCATTTGTCAGCCTGGAAGAGGCCAAGTGTCCCTGGGACAGGAAGACCAAAGAAAGTCCATGACTGGCACTTGTCACTTGTCAAAGAAAGTCCCTTGTGACAATTTTCATGCATTGAGTGACATGTTTGCATCAGGTGAGAGACTGACCATAGCTATACAGCTTGGAGTGGATGACTCCTGGGCAAGACATCTGACTCCTTAAAAATTTGCTGAAAAAGCCACACGTTTAAACCCAGTCAGCTGGTGTACCTTCCCACCTAGAAAATAAACGTGAGCAATCTTATATAATTATAATAATTAGCATTTGTAGTATGATGATGCTTTGATGCAACCCATTTTATGTGGTTTTTTATCATTGTTCTTTAATTAAAAAGATCTCCAGCTATTGAGATCAGCATGAGTGTGTCACACCCAAACGAGTGAGAAAGCAACTTTACCCCAGATCCTAAAAATAAGGGTTATTCAGAATTTGGATACCCCTGATGCTGGCAATGTTTGTAGCTGGGGTTTGGTTTGCACTTGTGCCTTTGGGTACCAGACTATACTTGGTGAAAAAGGAAAAGGAGCAGAGCCAGTAGGCTTCCTAAAGCTACAGCTGGAGCCGGGATCTGCCATGCTGGGTCTTGGTGCTCTGCCAGATCCAACAGACTCTTCACTTTTCCTACTGTAAAACTTGCAGATGTGAAAAACAGACTATGAAACAAGCCAGAATGTCTTTTTCTTTTTTTCCCTTAACCTGTTTAACAAAGAGAATCCATTAAAGGAATGTGGTATATTCCAAAATGCATAGATTTTACAGCAGCTTGTGAAGTACAGTCATGGGACTGCAGCATACAACAAGTGTTTGAAGGTGCTTAACATTCATTCCATCTTTGTTCTTATTTAATTAGTAAACATCTTCAAAGGGAACTGGTTGACTGCTCAGGCAAAGGGCATAAGCAGTCCAGCACCGCAACAGGCAAATAAATGTTTAAAGGAAGATATTTGGAATATGCAAGAGGCTGGGGTTTGTTCATGCAAAAATGAGAACCAAAACCTTTCTGTGACTCACAGCTCTAGCTAAAGGCTCTTGTTCTGAAGGCTGCTGTGGCACTAGGGCAGTCGTTTACAAAGAACTGTGTCTATATGCAGATTTGCGCTGAAATGCACCTGGGATTTGCAACTCCATTACCTACATCAATACTGTTTTCCATGTAAACAGGTTTTTTGTCACCGGTTATCATAACAATCTAAGAAATATTGACCTATTGGAAAATAATGCCCCCAGGCTCACAGTGAGCTGTTTTCAGGCTTCTGCAGAGTATTTCTGTGCACATCTCAGCGTTAAGCTGGCTGCAGAAAAGACTGGAGAAAACCCTGGTTGTGTAAACCAGAGACTTCTTGAAACCAAAAGGTTTCTAAATAGACAGGAACAGCTCTTAGAGGGAGACAGTGTCAAGCTTTGATCTTTAAAGTAAAATAGCAGCCTGCACTCCTTCAAAGTGCCTAAATGTCCTGCCTTTTGCAGTCTGTTTTGCAGGCTTTGCAGGCTTGGTGGCCAGGTCCTTGATGCTCACAGACACAGGTTAGTCAGGCACATAATCATTCCCGTGGCCCATGCTGGTGGCCTTTCCAGAGCCACACCGTACCTCTCCTGCTCTGAACAAACCACTGTGGGGCTGGGATGGAGAAGGGAATCTGGGCTACAAACAGGAGGGGAAGAAACTCAGGCATCTCTTCCCCTGTGCTGTTCTGACAGGGCTGGAGAGGGACTGGGTGACAATTCCTTAAACCATGCCAGAAACCTTCATCGGAGGTCTTTTCATTACTGCATCAAAGGAGATCAAAGGCACCGCCCAAAGAATCATGAACAAAATGAGGTAAAAGCCTTTCCACCAAATGCTATAATTTGAGAAAATATATGAAGAAAAAATATTAGAGAGAAAAAGGAGGGCTGTTATTACGTCATCTGACTGCCATGTAAATTCAGTTCTGGATGACCACAAATTTTCCCTAGGCTTTTAAAAGCTTTCAGTGCAATCTGGATTCACTCTGCAATTCATATTCTATAATCCTTCCTCTTTGCCACCTGTCAATCACCTGCGGTTTGAATGTGAGTTCTTTTTGGCAAAGACACTTTTACTACATAGAAAAGCACAGAATGGCAGCACAGAGTTACTGCCCCAGCTGGAATGCCTATATACCCTTGAAACACCATTTTAAAAATCACTGGGCTTGTAAATTGTGTAAAAAGAATATTTAAGCAACCACAAGATGTTTTAGGACTCCTAGATACTGATGACTCAATAATTAATCATTGCTGATGAAGTACTTTTTAGTACTTTTTAGGAGACAAAATAATGGAGTAATAAATATCCAAAGATTCTTTACTTTAAAATTATTGTCATGTAGCCTTATCTCATAATCATATATTATAAACTTTAGAGCATATACATAGAGCACATAACCTGTATAGAATTTGAGAGTAAGGCTTACATCTGTAGTTAAATAATACAAGCAAATCTAGTCAGGAATTTTTGTGCCTTAATATGAAAAGGCACAAATAATGGCAGGGGATTTTTCAATACCGCTTCCCCTGAGAGAAACCCATAGCAAAATAAAAAAATTTAATTATTAAAAATGAAAAAAAAAAAAAAAAGGGGGATTTTTTTTTTTGGTGGTGGTGGTGTTTTGTTTTGTTTGGTATTTTTTTTCTTTGTAGACTTTGTTCTTTTAACGGAACTTTCCCATGTTTAAAGGAACAACAGAACTGTTGCAAATGTTTCCATAGGAAGTACTTATCATTTGCCAAACAGTTCTCATCTTCTTTCTCTTGATTCATACTAAATTGAAGTTATCTTAACTCTGATTCCCAAAATGGTACTTAAGCACCATGAAACAAAGGGAATAATAAAGTAGTGCTTGGTGGCTTACATATAACACTGTGTGACTTAAGGGCTCATACCTGTCCTATTACTATTTCTCTGCTGTGATTAAGCAGATGACCTCAGGACAGCAAGGAATTCACTAAAACAATCCTTTCCTCTCCAAGAGTTAAAAATCCACTTCTGGAACATACGAACCAGAAACAAAATGAACCTTTGCAGCCTTCTCTTTGCCATAAAAGGACTCCTCTCTCAGCAGCCACCAGAGTCCATTAGCTGGGAAAACAGGCAGGTGTAAAAGAAGTTCATGTTTAACCTCACTGGGTTTGAAAGCCAGCGCTGAAGTTTATCAGCTCACAAGCCCGTGAAGGGAGGAGGAAAGGCAGAGAATGGGATTTAGTCAAAGACTTACTCAGAGTTAACACAGGCCACTGGCGCTAATAAACAAACATTGCCAGACATCAAAAGGAAGTAAGTAAATCTGGGAAGGTTTAGTCCAAACAATGAAAGGGCAAGCTAAGCCTATTGCAGGGTGGGCAGTGGGGCGGGTGACTTTGAGATGTTAACCCTTGCCTGGGTCACACTGGCATCATAAAAGGAAGGTTGAACCCCAAATTTGTTCTAGAGAAGCAAGAAATTGTTCCCCCCCCAGTCAGAAAAAAAATCCTACATTCTGAACCTCAAATTTCTTTGCTTCTCCATCTTAAATTAATCAGCTCATGTAAGCTTGGGAGTCAGGCCGGTGCAAAGACTGATAAACCAAACCTGATTTCCAGAGCTGAAATCTGGCAATTTTCACACAGTGCCCAGAGAAGCAGTGGGTAATGGCCTTGCAGCAGAGGCCATGGCTGCTCAGTGCACCAGAGCATGGAGGTTTCTGTCTTTGAGAGGCAATCTCCACTGCCACCAGGTAATGTGACTGTAGCACATGTAGTTGGTGATGGGGAAGCCACGAAGATGTAGCCACATTGCCTTTTGCAAGAATGTCCCTGAGGTCTCCAGTGGCTTTTTGAGGAGCACACAGTTACCAAGTCTTCCTTGTTTGAAAGACATCTCCTTACCCTAGGTCTCAACCCGTAGGTGGGGTTGATTAAGCAGACCAAATCATGTACTTACACACACAATTCAGGAGAGGGGCAAAAGGCTCTCCTGAGGCCTCTCAATCCGCATGACCCCCTTGTTTTTTTGTTCTTCTTCCAATTTCTATCCAAATATCAGTTTTGCTCTGCCCATAGCATACTGCTTTGTGAGCACAGCTCTGACAGTGACTCCATGAAGGATGTATGTACACCCATGCTCATAAAGAGAGTCTGCTGGAAAGGGGCAAGTGTGTGAAAAGGAGAACAAAGAGAGACTGGGGGATGCAGAGAGCACGGAGGCCACAAGCAGGACAAACAGGCAGATATAATCAGGTAGGTTTTGCTGATCACCATGGCATTGTATCTGCAGGGCTTAGGGCTCCTCTCCCAGTGCTCCCTCTGCCATTTCGCAGTGAGGACAGCCAAGCCAGAAGTGCCTTGCTCCAAAGGCAGGTGATACATTAAAAAAAAAAAAAAAAACAACAAAAAAAGGGCTCCATAGAAACCACAACCAACACAGAGGTTTAAATAACATCATGCATAATACATTGCAAACTCCCACCTCCAAGTGAGGGAGAGATGGCTGACAAGGAATGTAAACTGGGCCAAAGAGAAAGCAAGGCTTTTTCCAAAAGGCAAAGGCTGGCAATTCTGTGAGAGCTTGCAATCTGCTGTAGTGCAGGTTGTTTGAAGGCTGGGGTAAAGAATAGCAAGCCAAAAAGGTCCCAGAGGCTGAGGCTTATTAACCTTTTTTTCTTTCTTTAGTTTTTGATTTTGTTATTTCTGCTTAGTCAAGACTCGGTTTGGCACCTCACGAACTCACATCTGTCTCCGGGAGCGCAGGCACAGACCGCCCAACACAAAGCAACCAGCCAGCACTGAGCCACAGCTCCAGGCAGTTCCAGCCCTCATCCCTTCCCACCCTCTCCACCTCCTGACTCCTTTTCCATCAACCAGGATGCCTTGTTGGGTGCCATGTCACCTCGGATCTCTTTCAGATCACGGTGTGCCGCCTTCCTTTGTCAGGCAAGGTAACGCAATGACAGGATGATGTGCAACGGGTCCATGTTTCTTTTATTAGGATCGTGTACCTGCTGTCACTTTGGATAAGGACTATCTATTTCAAGTGGTTTCCTGCAAAGTCAACAGGGCTGAGTTTCTCTGAGAGGTCATGAGAATTATCTGAAACTTCCAAGTGTGTCTATTTGGACCTGGGAGCCCCTGGTGGTCTAGAGGTTAAGGACACGGCGCTGTCACCGCCGAGGCCCAGGTTCGATTCCCGGTCGGGGCCCCTCCCCGGGCAGATGGAGCTCGTTAGCCCTGTAAGGCAATCCATCTACGTCCTGAGGACCTTGCTGCCACCGTCCAAGCTCGCTTGGCCCTGGCAGATGAACCTCAGGATTAAAGGGTGGGCTCAGTTCCGCACACACTGTGTCTCACCTAAAAAATCCAACGCGCAGGCTGGAAGGTGTAAAGACCTTCCCCGGTTCTTCGTTTGCAAAGACTGGCCATTATTTGGACCTGCATCCTCTATCATAGCACGGCCAGCTTTGTTACTTCAAAATCCCATCAGGTACATAAGCTCTAAAAGCGCCACAAGAACCCCAAAGAACATAAGCATATATTTAACTTTGAGCGAAAGGATTCCTCTAGATGTCAGTTTTATTACCCCTGTGCTTAAAGCCAGGCACATGTCTTTTGTGGATCCTAGCAGCATCAATAATTTACATTGTGGAAGCAGCTAGAGGCCCCATTTATGTTGAGATTGTTGTACAAACAAAATAATTGACAGTCCCTGCCCTAAAAATCTTTCAGACTGGAAAGTGAATCTGCAATTCCCTTTGTAGCTTGCTCTTCTTCAATTTATTTTTCCCTCATATTTAATCCAACTTAAAAACTAAACTTCCATGCAGCAGCATCAGCATGTTATTTTTAAATTCAGCTCTTACTGACTAATGAGAAGAAGTGACCCTCAGTTTTATTGTTAGAAAGGGCAGAGGCAGCTGGGCTCAAATGCTGAAAGATTTACTGTAGAGCAACCAGTTCTGCAGAGGCACAAACTGAGATATGAGCCATAAATTAAGATGCTTCTGAAATACTTCTGTGAGATTTCAGCACTACCACAGGCTTCTGGTTAGATCACCTGTTTACCAGTCAAGACAATAAAAATGCACCCTCCAGATTAACTCTTCCCCAGGAGTTTTAAACCACAGAAGCTGCTTTGCTGACTGTATTGGGCTTTATATGAATTGGTATCACTCTTCTTGCAATTTAGAATGGATGCAAAAGCAAAGTAACAAACAAACCCAAGCAGCTGGGTCTCCCTTTTCTGATTTACATGGTCTCATGTATTTGATGTCTCTTTGCAGTTCTAATCCCATACAGAGCAGGGTCCTGGAGATAGAGTATCTCTGATGATCAGGTGTCTTGCTGCAGAGTCTGAGTGTTTCTGTGTGTAATTGTCATGAGCTGTCCTTGTTCACTTCTCTTCTTGTCAGGGCAGCACCCCTCCTCTGCAAAAATACTGATTCTGATTTTCCATAACTGCTGTGGTCTCAACTCCAGACTGTCACTTGTCCAATTCCATAACATGAAGCCCCAAACTGAAACCCGTGGTCCAGTCACTGCTGAGGAAAGCAGAAAATTGGGTGTCTGAGTTTTTATTTGGTTTTTGGAGTACACCCTGTGCTGTCTGCAGTACAGTAGAGCAGATTCCTTTAGCACAATGTCGCCCCACTGACTCATAGTTAATTTATCATCCTCTAAAATCCCCTGATCCTATTTTATGATAGGAAAATACTGGTTAGAAAACATCAAGTTTCCCCTTTTTCAGGAGACTGACACAACTATTTAAAGGTTTTTACAGTAGCCGTTGTTTTTATCACATCCTTAGTGTGCACAAAGTGGACCATATTCAGTATTCTTCCTAATCAAATCCCTGTAGCTGTAATATAATAAGATCTGAAAGCAAGCCAAGGTAAAACAATAAGTAAATATTTTTATTAGGTTCCAGGTTTTATGTGGAAAAGGACTGGACCATCCACAGCTTTGTTACAGATTCCCCATCATTCCTCTGGGTTAAATCCAGTGCTCTCCCAGGAAGGCACGATGCCATCTCCAAAAGTTAACATCCCACTCAGCACAAGGAGATGAAAAAAGGCCCTTGTTCTTACTTATGTAAGTATTTCAGTAGCATCCAGTGGCTCCAGTCAGGGCCTTCAAAAGCTAGACACAGCTCACCTGTAGCATCTCTGCCAAGCTTTGAAGGGTCAGGTTTGGCCTCCAAAGGTCTCTGCTGAAGAGCAGCAGTAAAATCAGCACCAGTCCCAGCCCAGATGCCTAGGAGAACAGCTGAGACTGCCTCTGGAAAAAGCAATATTCATCCTAGAAAGTACCAAATTAAAGACATTAAACCTTTTCCTTCAGGAAAGGAGGGGAACAACACCAAGCCACACTCCCTACCAAAATAGCTGCTACCCCTCAAACCTCTGACACACCCCCTCCCCATACAGTTGCCCATATTGAAATTTTATTTTTTTTCAGCCCAAGCAGAACATGAGTTTGCAGCTTCCTCTGCTTTCCCTCTTCCAAGTTGAGGCTCCTGAGTGCTCTCAAAAAGCCCCATCTGATCCTAGGATCAGAACTACCCTACACACAGGGCCCTAGATGTACAATTCCAATGGAGAACATCTGAAGTTTTAGCAATCCTTGTTTTTGTCTCAGGTGTTCCCTCATCAGCTGAACTCATCCACCTTGAGTGACTGGTGGTGGCTGTCACTTTTACCAGACACCCTTGGCCAGGAGGTCTCATGAACTGTCCTCTTTGGTGTTTGCCCCAGTGATGTTTTGCTCCAAAGTGGCACACCTGATCCATGAATAAATCCTAACACGGAGCAGGCACCATGGACCTTGCTCCTTGGTGCCTCCAGGCTCCCTCCATGCCTTTACTCTTCCTCCATGAAGCCATCAAGGACCTTGCTCTCTTCCATCCCTTTGGGACTTCTGAAGATCAGCAACTCTTTTAATTCAGACCACAGTCAGTAAGCCAGAAATAAGGAAAACTTCTATTTCCACGCAAAAAAACCACCTTCTCAGGGATAAGGGTATTAAGAGAAATAATAATAATAATAATAACAAACAACAACAACAAAATTCCCACCAACAAAAACAAAAACCCAAACCAAAACAAAACCAACAAAAATCAAACACAAACAAAACCCAAACAACAACAACAACAACAACCACCACCAACCAAATAAAAATCCCAAACCAAACCAAAAAAACCACATTCATTGAAGGTTCTGGGGTAAGATGTGGAGCCTGTTTCCTTAGTTCCTACAGATATCTGCAAGTAGACTCTTGGTCCATTTCACCATGTTGCCATATATTAAATGGTGAGATCCAATTAGTTTTTTTATGACTTTTATTATAGCAAGGATGGTTAAAGTAGGGGTGTGAGAAGTTGGTCCAGTTGAATTTGTCTGTGGGGCAGAAGAAGCAAGCTACATAAAAAAGATTGTTTTCTGTTTCATTTTTTTTCTATTGAATTGGATTTAATAGAAGATATTATAAACCATACTACATTTGGGAGAAAATCCTTCCTTTGTTCTCTCTTTCTTTGGGATGAGCAACTCTCTGACAGACCTGTTTCAAGCAGAACATTGAGGTACTAGACTGAAATTATTTGATTTCCACCTTCATGAGATCATCTTTCTAAAAAAAGTCAAACGTGTGCCTCTGATTTACTGAAGGGGTGCAAGTGAGGGAGATGATCCAAAACCAGCCAGCAGCACTAGAAAGACTTCCCTCAAACTGACTGGGGCTTGGATCAGACCCAAAGACAGTTGGTCTGAAGAAAAAAGAAAAGAAGAGCAGAATTTGAGTATTCCCCCAGTGTCAGAGACATAAGCAAGGCAGCATGAAATGGAAATAAGGAAAGGCTGACTGATAAAGATAGGGCAGCGGTTTCCTTACAAGCTTTTCTTTGTTCCTATGATTTAGGACAAGCCAGTTTCTGACAGATTGGTCAAGTACCCATTTTGCTTTCAGGAGAAGCTGTGGTGAGCATCAGTAAAGGCTGAATATGCCACACTGCAGAACAGCTCTGCTGTTTGAGGTAACAGCCTTCAGCAAGGAGCCCAGAGCCAGCTGGTCTGAACGAGAGGCAGGGACACAGGCAGCACCGCCAGACAAGCAGCTGTATTTGCAGTACACAGTTACCCGTAGCACCAGACAAGAGATACAATGAAATTTGTCTCACTGAAATGCTGATCAAAGAGCACTGAGATATTCCAGGCCAAGGTAATGATAATCCAGCAACATGTTATCACTGTTGGTACAGAAGCAATAACCCTAAAACAATCCAAAGGTGACAACTAGCAATAGGACTGATACAAGCCAGGATGCCATTGGCCTTCTTGCCCACCTGGGCACACGTTGGCTCATGTTCAGCTGCTGTCGACCAGCACTCCCAGGTCCTTTTCTGCTGAGCCGCTTCCCAGCCACTGTTCCCCAAGCCTGTAGCTCTTCATGGGGCTGTTGTGACCCAGGTACAGGTCCTGGAACTTCCCCTTGTTGAACCTCATACCATTGGCCTCAGCCCATCCATCCAGCCTGTCCAGGTCCCCCTGCAGAGCCTTCCTACGCTCTGTTAGAACAGCACTCCCACCCAACTTAATGTTGTCTGCAAACTTCATGAGGGTGCCTTCGATCCCTTCATCCAGATCATTGATAAAGATATTAAATGGGATTGGTCCAAGTGCTGAGCCCTGGGGAACACCACTGGTGATCAGCTTCCAGCTGGATTTAACTAAATTTGCTTTCGGCAACAGAGGTAGCAAACAAAAAAAGATTGTTTCTGTTTTTTCCCAGAGAAAGAAGAGGTGATACCTGACAGAATTTTAGCATGAATCTCTCAGTGATTTTAATAATTAAAAACATTTCAAGAGCTCTAAACTCAGTTTTCATTTTAGGGAACATAGGTCTATACTGCCTGTTGTATCTGTTTCTGTTTAGGGTAGAAGGTTTCTTTCCTTCTTCCCTGGCCCAAGAACCACAAAATGCCTTTTCCTGGAATGGCTCGATTGCATGTAACTATAAATTAAAGATGAGCTATCCCTATACTGAAGCCCTGTTCAAGACCCACATCAAAACATGTCTGTCCCACATTTACAAAATGCATATTTGCTTCATGCTAAGAAAAACTGAAATTTGTAAGCGGCTGTGTGTTTTGTGCTTCACTGAAAAAACAAGTTTTAGCTGTGGTTTGTGAAAGGTGGGCAGCTCTCACCAGAGGCACATACTTTCCCAGGAAAGGAAGGACTGGTCTCATTAAGATCCAGTTGAAAATGAATTGCCCTCCTAAGAGAATGTTTTGCAAGTTCAGAATCTAAATAATAAAGAAAAACACAGAGCACTCAAAATAATAAAACCTGTCATTCATGCACAAGTTTAACTTGGAAGGCTGAAGCAAAGCAGGTAGGAAAAAATGAAAAGCATTTCAAAGTGCCAGGTCAAACTCTAAATGTGTCTTCCCACAGTGCCACCTGCCCACCCCTTGCCATAATGGAAAGGGTGCCTCAATCACATCAATATTTTCCCCAAGTCCTCTATGCCTACATATCAAAAGTCACAGGAAAAAAAAGTAATGCAAATAAACATCCTCAGAATGAAATTCAGATCTCTTAAAATCAATGGCAGTTTTGCCACTGATTTCAGCAGACCCAGATTTCACAAACAGCTAACAAGGCAGGTCATGGATGTTCACATCAGACCACATTCAGATTCCATGCATAGACGTTCCCCTTGGCAAAGGGAGCTTTCACCTACCTTTCTATAGTCCTCATTCAACCTAGTACCAAAAGCCTGAGAGAGAGAGAGATTATTCACAGCATTATGCTAAGTAAGCATTTATCCAACTGCAGACTAAGTTCGTATCTTCAGAAGAACACAAAAGGGACATGTCCTCACTAGGAGGATGACAAGACTGAATTTCCCCTAACCCTTGCTCTCAAATACATGTTTCTTTCTGGTATTTGAGTGATTGAAGAAAACATTTTATATTTTTCCCTCACTCAGAGAAAAGTGGCATTTCTGTATCCTAGATAATGGTGTATAGATAATCTGTATCCTAGATAAAGGAAGAAATGTCTCCAGGTTCTCTGCTCCCTGAGCATCACATTTCTACCAGTTGTGGCACCATCAAAGCTTGGCAGCAGTTCTCATGCTTTGGGAGTCCCAAAGACCAGGAAGATCCTCTGAACCCCTAGGTTAGCTATGTATGACCAGAGGCCAGGGTGAGGTTCGTAGTGGCATCTTCCAGTCTTGCCAATTCTTCCCACTCTGAGGCAGCCATTACCTTCTCAGTCTCTGAGGATGCCCAAACTCACTCTCCATGACAGCCTTGAAACCTGTCCACAATTCCCATCTTCCAGAAGGAAAAAAAAAAGTCCACAAGAACCACTTTTTCAGTTCCTGCATAAGACAGCACATGTGCTACCTTTTGAGCTGAGGTGGTGTAGAAAAAGTTAAAAAACACCCAACAAACAGGCAAGATGTTCTTTTTCAGCGTTTCCAGTTTTAGAAAGTCTCAGTCAGTTCTCTGGATAGAACACATTTTTAAAGAAAATGGGCCAGAAAGTCCTCTACAGATGAGTCACACTGACTGAACATCAGAGCAGAACAATGGAGTTGTTGTCCTATCAGGGCTGAGCCAAAAATAGTTGTTTTCAGAAGCCTTTTACCTGATTCTCATTCTCATTTGCGCTGAAGTCCAGTGGGGATAGGAGAACCAGTTTTACTTCAGCTCTAAACTCTTTCAAGATGTGTAGCAGAAGTGTAATACTGAAAAGGATGCAGCAAATAAGATTGTTGGCAAATTACTACAATATTGGCAGAAGAGGTGACTGCAGCCTTAGAAGGTGGTAGGTAGGTCATGGTTACTATGGTCATTCTGGGTTCCCGCCTACGCAATGAAACATTTTTTTGTGCACTAAAGCATTCCTATTTTCATGTAAATACCCCAAAACTTGCTTATTAGCATATGTGAAAAATAGGTCCCCTCTGAGTATTATTACTGACCCCAGCTCTTTAAATAAAAATCCATAATGACTGCAAAATCACTCCATTTTCTTTTTGTTTCCATCATTTTCATGCTTATACAGGCCTTTCTTAAAAAGCAAAACCCACTGTTTTGGAGGGACAAAAGAGCATGCTACAACTAATATACACAGGACAAAACTTTGGTACATCCTTGCATCCAAGGTATCTTTTTATCACCTGCACCTCCATATTCATCTGTGCTGAGTTAGGTTGTGTGCCCAACCAAGAGAAAACTGTAGGCATGCAGGTATGTTTGGCCTAAATTCAAAATGGGCCATGGTTTTAGATGCTTGAATTAAGACAAAATAAAGGGAGTATATTTTCAGAAGTATTAAATATCTGTCCATAAAGAGAGACATGAAAAGAGAAAGAAAGAAAAAAAAAGAAGACTCTTTTTCTGTTTGAACACTAGGGAAAAAAAACACCAAACATACTAAAGCCTACATTAAGTCTCTGACATGAAAAGCCCTTCAATAAGCCACACAACATTCAAAGATGTCAGATAAATAGTACACTATTATAGATCAACTGGCTGGCATAGAGAAATCAAACAATTTGTTCAAAACTGCTGTGGAGAAGATGGCAGAGTCCAGAAGTTGGATATTTCAAGTGGTTATGCATATTCCTCCCTGGAAGTTGGCAGCTAACCCTGTACGTGTTTTTTTTTAAAACCATTATGGAAATTGTCATGTTCTGTGACATGTTGATCAAGGTTCCCCACCAAGCAAGAGGCTTTACTTAACCTCAGACCTGTTTTTGAGTTGTGCACACATCCAAGCACAAACATACAAACACAAGTCAACAGACCCACAGTGTCATGGAGCCAACGATATTCTTTCAAAGCATCAGGCTGGGAGAGGGGGCCAGAAGGTTTTGGCAGTGCTCAGACCTCCCAGCCTGAGAAGAGACGCTCTCGGGTTGCTCTGTGCACGTTTTCTCAACTGATTTCAGACCTTCGGAACTGGAAAAAAGTTTTATAATCCCTCCATCCGTGGATCCCCTTCACCTGCCTTGCTGAGCACAGTCGGGGTGTGAGAGGATGCAGAGCAAGAAGAGGGGGCATTTTCCCCTTGTCCCCTCGATCCACCACGAAGTGTTTGTTTTCAGCACTTTAAAGCTACTCATTGATTCACATGGTTCTTCACTTTAGCTTGCTGTAAACATGTTGCAAACACCCATTAGCTAGAGCAGTTCAGCTCTAGCACTGCCTGAGTCACGTTTCATGTCCCTTCCTTCAGGGATAGTTTTATTAAAAAGCAGAAAATACAAAAGACTGGATGGATACAGAAATAGGTACAAAGAACATTCAGAACTGAGAAAGGACCATCCTATACACTAAGCCCTCTGAGATAACAAAATAATCTCTATCACCTTCTGCTTTCTCTACACCATGCACCTTATACTCAGGGACTCCATTTGAACAGGTCATGAAGATACACCAATGTGGTAAAAACAGGTAGGACTCTGGCCCACCTGCTACTTTTCAAGTCAGACACATTTTTAACCCTAGTACTTTAGCCAAAGACATGCTGACTCTGCTGAAGGTAACCTACTATGGGTCAGTGTAGACAAGCAGAGTGCTGCTGATCTCTTGGTTCACTCACCAGGCAACTTTATATAGTGAGACAACTGTGTAAGTTAAAAAAAAAGCAATAGTTCCCATTTATATGACACTCATGAGATTGTATCTGGAGCACTGTGTTCAGTTTTGGGTTCCTCAGTACAAGCAATGCATTGACGTAATGCACCAAAATACTTTTCATCTATAATTCAGGTGTGTTGGATTCCAGGACTACCGGTTTATGCAGGATGAGCTTTGCAACATGGATTCAGATCACAACACAGGTTTTTCCCCAGGAACATCATTCCTTCGAGACAAGACTACTTATTTATTTGTATCAATTTCAGGTGCAATTTTAAGGACAAAAAAATAGTAATTTTTTTCAACAACAAGCATGACCAGTTTGACTACAGTGGATGCCTTTCATTATCCCTAATAAAAAAACAGACTCCGATAGAGATGTGTACAGACAAAGCCTAGACACTATCACATGGCAAGCAAGACCCTGACCATCAGGTTGCCTACCATTTGTGTTTAGTGCTTCCATATTTTTTAGCTGTTTTTCCTTCTGCATCTTCTCCCTCTTCTCACAAACAGGAAAATACAGAACACCTTTTAATTGTATTATCAGCAATATATGAATCTCCTACAGTTTCTCTGTAGACCAGATCAAAACTCCTCCCCAGTCATTTCACATTTCTTTCACCTTATTTGTATCTACTATCTGAAATCCAAGGGTTTCTTCCCTTCCTTGCCATATGAGAACAATAATAGAAATTCATCAAGTGCAGGGTTTTCAAGAGAGACAGTATCTGAAAGCAGCACTTGAAAGTTCACCACAAATTGCAAAATTCACATCTGCTCTACCTCACCAATGCGGCTCCTGTATCCCAACACCTTTATCTTGTCCTTACTTGTAAATAAGACAAGTCAAGGACTGTCCCTTGGCACTGGAACCAACTGCCCAGCATCTTGTATCCAGACAGCTAAGCCCTTTCACCTTCCCAGAACAAGGTGCCTGCAGCCAAATTACTGCTGGCGATGGCCACTGGCCAGTGCACGTCCCCAGACAGTGCCCAGGCGTTGTCTGGAGAAGAGTTGGCCAGTGTGGGTTGGAGCTGTGCTAACAGCTTACAGTATGGACAGGTATACACCAGCGCTCAGGGCTGTGCCTTGTCCTTGTTTAACCTGCTGGGATAAACCTGGCCACAACCTCCCACAATTCTTGCATTTGTGGGCTTTTCGTCTCTCTCTCTTCGTCATCGCAGAAGAATGGTCTCTGCTAAGGCAAAGCTCAACTGTACTTCAAGAATCTTGTCAGCAAGGGCTGGAAAGCAGCAGGTCAGTACATGAATTCTTAGAGTTTATTGCTAATTTTTTATCAGACCTGACTGTTTAAGGTGTCTTTTAAGGAGTAAGATGAGTGTTGCTTTTTCAGGATGCAGATTGGTGGACACACGGGGAGGAATAGGGGCTAAAACCTGAAGTATCTTTCAAATTCTGGATGCACAATATTAGACAAGAGGTGATCAAATACTGCATGTCTGTCACTTACAGCCTGGTCTCTAAAGCTCCAAAAGACACAGCTCTTATTTTAAGGTCATGTCTCCACACCCTTCTACGGTATCTTTGCACAACTTGATTGAGACATACGCCTGAGGGGCCACCTTGTATGCGCTGGTCCTGACTGCCATTTATCATAGTGCTGGAAGTTCTCACGAATTGCTCTCCACATATACTAGTTTATTTAGAGATAATTCGAGTTGCTGCATGTGTGAACAGGGCCTTTCATTGAAAACCTGTAAGCAGCCAGACAGAGGGAGGGAGGGCTTGTGGGGAGCTGTGATAAAGTGCTTCAAGCAAATGACACCCCAAACTGTTCCACCTCTGCAAAGCCAGCAGGTAGCCCACAGCACGAGGGAAACACCAGTGCAAATAGCTGTCACTTTTTGCTTGGCCAAAACCAGGCATTCTGGATGTTTATTTAAACTCAGCAGACTATTAAAGTATACATACATAATACTGACCATGGGTGCAGCAATGACATGTTTCAGTGGAATCTTGTTTTCTATTAACCCTTTCCAGACAGACAAGAAATAGGTGATTCTGGTGGGGGGGTGAGGAGGGGACCCAACAAAAAACAAACTAACAAACAAACAAACAAAAAAACCCACAAAAACAACAGACCAGAAAAATGAAGAATAAAATCACACTTTCCATCTTAGCATCTTGAAATAACTTGGGGTTAGTATTAACAGAGCCTGGGTGGATGCCAGGTTTCCACTCTCCTAGAGGGAAGACTTGAAGATATGCTTCATTAGTAAAGATATAAGATGCCTAATACAGCACATAGCTACCTGCTCTGTGAATATTAATAACAGTATTAAGCAATGTCATGCCAATTGCCTTACAATTGTAACTAAAATTACACCTTAAAATTTGAATCCAGAGGTGTGGAAGGACATCCATGTGCAGCTGTGTGTTAACAAATCACTGCCTAGGAGGATAGTACCATTCAGAGGCCTTGTATGAACCTCCCTGTTTTTTCCACAATTTCACAATCAGCTCTTGCTATTCTCCTCTTACTCTTCTCAGAAGCCAGACTGTGAGCCACCAGCAACTGATATATGAAGAACTTAGTCACTTGTTGAGCTGGAGCAGAAAAACCCATCCTTTGGCAGTGGAGAGAACGTATTTCCTAGTCTTAGTCAATGTACTGGTTATTGAAATGTAACAATAGAAGGTTCCAATGTCACTACTACGGTATCATTGGGTAACTCCTGATATTTCAAATCTGGAAAGTCTGAGCTAAAGATGTGGTTTGTTTTGAAATATGAAAGAAGCATTCAGGTCTGAGAGTGTATGTTGCTGTATAGTCAGGCTAATCATGCCAACTAACTGCACTGACTAAATACATACTGAATATATGTAATTATTGATATCAACAGAGGTCCAAAGCTAGGCCACTTATTACACTGGTCTGTGCAAACCTCACACAGACCTTTCAGCTAAAAGAACTCTAGATACCTCTCAGGAGGTGACAACTCCCTCTAATGACCCCCATCATGGTACCAGACAGCTGCATGTAATATCATAACAGTCCCTTGAAACCAAACTCTCTCTTTCTTGAGGAGACCTGGCTCCCAGGTACTGGCAGAGAGGCTAAAATCTTGACAACTAAATGCATGCAAGACCAAAGACTGGTGTCTGCTAAATTGACCCTACAAGAGTAATATTAATAATACACAGAACTACACTTTACTTCACCTAGATCTGCAAATAGAATTATTTCACCAGCAACAAGAGCATCTTTAGAAATTAGGTGATTACTAGAAGTCACCATGAATCATTGTCATTTCCAGCCCAGAATTTGTTCTGTTTAACAATTTTGCCCTGCTATCAATGCACACAAGGATCTTCTGTTCTTTGCATGTTGACATCCATAGCGTTTTAAGTAATTTTTCTGGTATCAATCGCATTATTTTCCCAGGGGAAGTGAAAAGCAATGAGTAAACAACTTTGTGTGGAGAGAAGCCTTCCGGTCTGAAGACTGGTGAAGAACAATACTATGCCTACCTACAAAAAGGGCAAATAGGAAGATCCAGAAAACTACAGATCAGTCAGCCTTGTTCCAGTACCTGAGAAAACTATGGAACAGGTCCTTACAGAAGCTATTTCCATGCAAACAAATGTCAAGAAGCTGACTGTGAAAAACCAACACAGACAGACTGAAGGGTCAATCCTGCTTGAGCAAAAAACTTGTTCAGTGAAGAAAAAAAGAGTTATGGATATCATCTACATTGATTTTTAGCAAGGTGTTTGACACAGCCTCCCTCAAAATCCTTTTTGACAAGCCATTAAGATATGGACTGGGCAGATGAAACACAAAATGGATGAGAAACTGACTAAACTTGAGCTCAGGGGCTCAAAAGTTAAAAGGTTCCGAGTCATGCTGGCAGCTGGGCACAAACTAATTTCTTCTGGAGTCAATGCAATTCAGCTTTATAAGTGATCTGGAGGGCAGAAATGAACACACTGTCGCCAAATTTGAAGATGAGCCCAAGCTGGGTAAGGAGGTAGAGGTGCTGGAAGAAAAAGTCACCATATAGACATCTCAACAGGCTGTTGAGATTTGGCCAGAAAGAATGAGGTTTAACATGAGGTTCTGCAGAGATAAATGCCAAGTTCTGAACCTGGGATGGAATAATCCCAAGCAGGAGCACCAGCTGGGCACTGACCAGCTGGACAGTTGCTCTGCTGAAAAGGCACATGGTATCTTGGCAGACAGAAAACTGAACTTGAGCCAGCCATGTATCCTGGCAGCAACAAAGGCCAACAGCATCCTGGGCTGAATTAGTGAGACTGTTTCTGGTAGATGAAGGGATGTGATTTTCCTACTCTGCTCGGCACCTGTTAGGCCATACTTGGAACACCCTGTCCAGTTTCTCTCTCCCCCGTTCAAGAGACATTGAAATCCTGGAGATGGTCCAGAGGAGACCAGGAAGATTAGGGGGCTGGAGAACTTTCCACTGAATGAACTGTGCTTACTCAGACTTGAGTAGGGAAGGCTTAGAGTGGGGAAACAAAATCTCTGCCTTCCAATGCCTAAAAGGTAGCTGTGGAGAAGACACATCTCTTCACGACGACACATTATGACAGGAGAAGAAGTAAAGGGCACAGGTGGCTTTAAGAGCAATTCCATCTGAATATTAAAAAAATTCTTTGCTGTGAAAGCAACTAAAGACTAGGATTAGTTGCCTGAGGAGAGTGAAATCTTCTTTACTAGAAATATTAAAGACTTGGCTTGGTTGGGCCTTGAACAACCTAATCTAAAGCCCTGTTTTCAACAGAAAGTTGGATCAGATGGTCTCAGGAGGTCCCTTCTAACCTAGTCTTTTCTCTTGTTTCTGTGATTCCTTTCCCTATCTTCTTAATAGATACTTTGCTATGTAATTGTCAGGGGGAAAATTGTTCTGAACTTTTCAAATTGGAGGAGAAACCAGTAAGAATCCAACAGCACTTGTTTGCTGCAAATGTCTAAGATACAAAGAGTTAAAAATCTCTCACTAACTCAGACAGCAGGTCCAGCTCCCACAGACCCAGACTTTTAAGGCCCCGGGTTGCACGGTAACCTGGACACCTGGCAGACACTCTCCCTGCCAGGTTTCTGCCCAGTCTAACCCTGCCCAGAGGGGCTATGAGTCTCATGCTTCTTGCTGGCCATGCCTCCACGACTGCAGTCTCGTTTCATGCTCCACATCACGTGCCAGCCTGAAGCACGAGCCCTGCCCTTCACCTCACGGGCATGGTCAGGCATGCACGGCCCAGCCTCCAAGTGGGAGCCGCAACCTCCCATGGAAGCAAAGAGAAAAAGGTGACTGCTACCAGTAAAGGCAAAACTGGCTGTGGACAAAAGCCTCAGCCTACCAGAACCTCCTGTCACGGTTTGAACTATGAGCCCAAGAGATGAACTGAGTCTCCAAGATACCCTACTCCAGGGCCAACAACCAATGGGTTTAACCATGGTAGCAACAACGAGGCAAATGATGGAGATGTGTAATTTTTTTGCCAGGCACCTTCAAACTCACCATCCCACTGTCTCCCTGCCAGGATCCATACCAAGATGGACATGATAAGGAGGGTGGGTTTGTCACTCATGTCCTCACCTCATGTCCTGCACATGGGGACAGGAGGAAAGGAGAGCCAGCTTCAGTGGAAGGCAGCCACCAAGCGAGGCAGCAAGCAGGACAGCAATAAGCTGGAGCAGTGTTGGTGGCAAGTGGCTGGGAAAGGACTGGGGCCACCAAGTGCTGTGGCACATCTTTGGGATGGCTTCCACCCGTGTGAAACCGTCTCCATCGTGGAAGCCACACCTGAAATACCTCTCCAAAATTGCTTTAGATAGAAATGCCTCTCCAAAATTGCTTCCAACAAGCAGTGATTCCTACTCTGAGGAGCTGGAGATGTGTCTTACCCAAACTCCTCCTTTCCCTGGCCCCAACCACTAGCTTGCTGTAAGTGAGGGTGATACAGACAACTGTCACTATTAAGTACAATGAGATGTCTGAGACAATGGGAACCCCCTTGGTGCAGCAGTTTTTGAGGTACTCGGGGTGATGCCCAGGTGTGTTTTACTTTGCCCTATCCACAGGCTTTCAGGAGACCCTCTGTCTCTGCTCCCTGTGCCAGCAACATGACAAGGAAGCCATGCAAGATGGGGAGAAAAGTAGCAGGGCAGGCAGCAGCCAAACAGCCACCATGGAGCCATCTGGGAATCAGAAAATAAGCAGAGTAGGTACCTATTTTTGTGAAAATTATCTGCAATTAGATATTAACTTGTTCAGACCATGCACAGCAAGACAACGTAGGCTTGAAAACAGGCACAAAGTACAAATTCAGAAACGTTATAAAAGAGGGATGTTCTAATCAAGTGTTAAAAATGGAAAATCCTGTGGCTATCACAAGGAGATGGTACCTCCATGTTGAGAGTAAAAACAACAGTTTCACAACAGTTGAAACTACTCAGAAAGTGCTACATTTTAAAGCTTTTCTTGAACCTGGGATGTTTTCTTCTTAACTTTGCACACCCTGAGGTCCTTATCAGTGCTGGAAGTTCAGACAACTTGGCAATCTTCCCGAACATCTTCTTTAAAATGAATAAACCTGACAAGCACAACACGAGTTACAAACTGCCTTGACTTCCAGGAATAAGAGGATGGTACAAAGAATGCAAGCCTGGAGCCCCTAATGGAAAAAGAGCCTATCTTACGGCAGAGCCTTCCCATCCACACCCGCATTTTTTCAGCCAGTTTTCCACCCCCTGCACTTTCGCTACCAGGCAGTTGGGATGTCTCCGTGCAGCAAGACTCATTCCAACTGGCAGCTCTGGATCAAAGAGCACTGGAAGCATTAATCAGTGTGCCTAATCATTTCCAATCGCAAGAAACTTTTCTCTGTGACCTGGCGTATAAACACCGAGTCATTTCATTCACTGGCTGACGGACCAGAAACCAAACAATCCTTATCGTACCTAATTCATCTTACTCCTGTGGGTTATAGATGGATCAGCCTGCAATCCTCCAGCAGCAGTGGCAAACTTTAGGTGCTTTACTTAATCAAACTGATTAGCAACCTGTCTGCAGCACTTTTTATCTGCTGGTGCCAAAATAGTTTACAAGCATTAAGTGCACCTAATTTTGCGATAGGGAAGCAAGATGTGGTGACTGTATTCAAAAGCACCTCCAGTAATGCGGGGGAGCTCTTGCTTTAAGGGGGTGAGGAGGTTCAAGGCAGCAAGTTTTGCTGATGCATGAAAACCGCTTTGAAAATTAAAAGAGCGAATGGCAAAGCCAGGGAGGGAGCCCAGGAATTTTGATTGCCAGATATCTGTGCAGCCCATATACTACCATATGGTTTGTTGCAAAAGGAAAAGAATAATCAAACCAGACACCCGTGCCCAAAGCCCTTATCTATTTGGGCACCATCCTCTGGACAGTCACACTCTGAGCACAAACAAAGGGTGATCAGATCTCCTCTCCCCTTGGCTGGTCCACAGGGGAATATGGTGCCTCCTGCACTGGTTCAGGTTAATATGTGTGTGATTGCCACCTGTTTGGGAATTTGCTCCCATGGCAACACTGATTTCTTACTTAATGCCAAGAGCAGAACAACAGCCCTGTCACTGTTGCAAGGAAAGCTCACAAAAAGCTGAGGTTGCTTTAGTTTTCCTCAGTTTTGCACTTGGGTGCCCCCGACTTGGGGAAATAAACACTGAAATAATTATGCCAAAGGTTAGCCTGTTCCAGGGCAGCTTGTTCCCGCTTTGAAGGAGAGAGATGTGAGGGGTGGCACAGAAACCTGCTGCTACACCTGACAGACTCTCATGGATAAGAGCCGGTGATGGAGCCCCACAGGAGCAGTTTGCAAGCTTGCACAACCTGCCTTGAACTCTGCTCAAAACTATCCCATTCTTTTCTTCAGTGCATGGTGCCAGAGGCAATCCAGCTCCCTTTCTGCTCTCTCCTGGACATAAAGTAATACTTCTTACCTTGAGGGTAGGTGCCTTCAGGGAGAAGTGTGGGGAGGTGAAGAAAGGCTGGAAGAGATGCACAAGCACATAGACTTCCCTCCTGCATCGATTCAACTCCATCTGCTGTGATGGAAAGTTAAATGAAGGATTTCCTGGTGGAATGGCTGCCAACCCAAAGCTTGGGAGAGCTGGTTTTCAACACCTGCTCAGCCACAAGCTTGCTGCCTGGCCTTGCACAAGTCACTCAAAAGCCAGATGTATGATGGTTCTGACATATCTGGCTCCTGGAAGGAAGTCCACGACACCGAGCTTGTTGGACACAGAGGATTAGGCATCTATGAATAAGTTTGGCACAAGGCAACACATCCAACAATGGCTGCCAACCAGGGTAAGAGGAGATGCAAAACGACAGGACCAAATCTCCCCCAGGTCTCTGCCACTTCAATCACAAGTCTCTGAGGGAGCCTGTTGGTGGGGAGGGGAGCGAGGGGCCAATTCACTCTCTGTTGGTGCAGCACCTGCGGTGGTTTAGAACACTATCAGTCCTTGCTCCCATCTCTCTGCCCCAGGTTTCCACAATTGTTCACAGACCCCAAACTGTGCTTTATCCCTTTGATCCCCAGTCCCAATCTGCTGCAGAGGCCCATAAACATGACTGGACAAGCAGAGGACAGACAGGACAGCTGATAGCAGTAATACTTCCATGAGCTTTAGGGAGCAATGCCAGGGCTTTGCTTTTCTCTCTCTGCAGATGGCTGGGGACAGGGATTTTGTAGCTCTGCTTTTCCCCTGGTGGTCAGGTAGTAGGAAAAGGGAAGATTGGATATGGAGTTGTGCACAAACTCTAGGCAGCTCTCAAAAGGCAAGCAGAGCCGCGTCTTCCTGACATTATGTGCAGAGAGTGCCGTTTCTTTGCTGACCTAGCTGAGACAGCATTAAGTTTTGGTAGTATTTCAGTACCCTGGGGCTACAAGGTCCAGAGCAGGCAGGGGAGAGCCACTCCACTGGTGTCATTGCCAGGCTCACCCCAGGCTGAGCGCTCCCACCACCATCACTCCAAACACTGGGGAGCTGTATCAGCATCCCACGCACCTCTTGGGTTTGCTACCATTTCTGTAGCTGCTCAGCTGGCCTTCTCCTGTCACCAAAATGGGAATAAGGACAGAAGGCAGAGGGAGTGCCTCAGTCTCAGAGTAAGAAAAGCAGAGATAGGCAGAGACTAAAATATTCCCTCATATCAACCATTCAAAAATCCCTTTTTCCATAGATAACCAACTTGTTTTGCACCTTTCCTAGGCACTGGCTGAGGATGACAGTGGGGAAAGTCTCAGGAGCTGTAACATCAAGATCACCCTTCCCTATACCTGACAAGTGCCAAAAAAAAAAAAAAAAAGAAAAAAACAGGAACTCATGGAAGAAAAAGTGCTGCTGCTTCTGCTGTAAGGTCGAAACTGGGAATGCCAAAGTCGTAAGAAAGTGAACTGTTTTGATAGTGATGAATGCCACTAAACTCTCCTGAACCAAACACAAACCACACAGCCTGCGTGTGCTGAACAGCCTTTCTGACAAAAACAAGGGTCAGTTTCTCAGCTATCACAAATCAACCGAAATCCATCAAGGTCAACAGAGAAGCACTGATTTCCCTAAGTAAATCAAACATGGTTCTCCTGCTGCTTCTTAAGGAAGACAATAACTGTGGAGATGATTTTTCCAAACCCAGGTGAAGCTGCTGGCATGCCTTCCCTGCAAGGAGAAAGGCAGAGCTGCTGTGGAGAAAGTAGCTTAGCAAAATCTTGGATGAATCACAGCCAAAGGTCCATCTTCCTTCAGGTCAGGAGAGACGTGGGTGAGTTCACTGGGCCCTGGCATTGCAACTGAGCTCCCATGCAGCTACTGAAGGTGATGTATCCTTCCTCTAAGCAAGGCTTTTTCACCTCAGCCTTGGCACTAATGGCAGGCTCCAGAGCTCAAGGACCAGAGCAATCGTCTGTCTGCACTTATCTGCACCGATGGGCTCTACACAAGAACTAAGTGCTTGATGCAGTTCTGGTGACTGTGAGAAGCACACACTGCTGTCATATCAAAGGGAGACAAGGAAAATGGGGAGAGAAGCACTGGGAGCTCCTTTTTTCCTCATCCCCTTTCAGTCACTGGAAATTCATTACCGGTAACAAAAAATATGGTAAGATACACTAAAACACCCAAGTCTGGGCACACCGTCAGAGCAGGATTGCTGCTAGGCACTCCTGTCCTGACCTGTTGCATTTTTGAAGTGTCTATGGTTACCCTTCCTATTCTGTATTTATTTGCTAACGTGATTTGAAAATGGGTTAAAATGAAACACTTGCCATTTTGCAGAAGCTTAAGTAAAAAGGAAAAAATTGGAGATAACCAAAACCCCATGCTTGACCTCTCCTCATCCTCACTTTTCTTTAGCTTGTTTATCAGAATGCATTTAACTTAAGGAAACCGTTATTATGTGAGTAAACATTTTAATTAAAAAAAAAAAAAAGCTAAACAGAACAAAAGAACAGCACTGAAGAAAGAAAAGGGAGAAAAGTACAGCTTTTTTGGTCCTGTGAAATACATCTGATTTGTTCAAAAATTAGAATGAAATTCGGGGATTAAACAAATTTATCCCACAACCCCCACCATTCTCATGGTTTTACTCACATTCTCATGGGACTAAAAACTCATACTTTTCAGATGGCTCAAAGATACACCATGGATGTGAGGTTTACAATCACATCATCACCCTACGGGTTAAAAAATAAACATGAAACATTCTGCCATCCATCAGTGAATTAATGTCAAATAGGTGAAGGAGGTTTGCACTTCAGTTATTCAGTCAGCCAAAATTAAGAAATAGAAAAAAAACATCAGAAAATCAAGGTGTGCTGTGCCCAGGAAGGAGGTCGTCCAAAGGCCCTGGAGCATTTCTCTGCCTGGGGAGTCCAGCCAGGCCTCAGCATGCCAGGGAGTGGCAGAGCCTTGCATCCTCCCAGGGTCCAGCAAGGGCTCGTGGCACCCCAGCTGCAGCCAGCAGGACAGGTACATGTAGGAAGGAGAAAGCTTGGTGCTTCTTTGGCAGCTCAGCAGCCCTTCTGACGAGCACGTGGGAATCTTCCTGGAAGGAGGACATGAATTATGGTTTGCTGCAAATAGTCCACTGCTATCATCTTCTCAAAGACCAGAGACTTTGGATTTGATTTTTACTGACTGTTGATTTATCCACTCAGATGCCCTAATCTGAAGTTGCGGAAAAGTGATCACATCTCCAAAGAGTTTAGGGATGGGGGCATTGGTTCATCAGCCTTTGCTGCAAGCCATCCTACCAGCAAACCAGGACATTTGGCAAGACTCCTGCTGCTCCTCATCACTGGCAAGAGCCCTCCCTCCATAAGTGCAAAACAGGCAGCAGCCTGGGACAGAGCAGCCACAGGACAGTTACCTTGTTGGAACTTAGCCCTGAGGACATGCACCCACAACATGGCATGTCTGGAGAGACCGGGATGCAACAAGACAGAGTGCAGGGAAAGAACTGGCAAATCATTTTAACAGGTTGAAAACAAACCTTATGAACATCTCCCTCCTTTCTGAGCAGCTTACAAAAAGAAGTGCTGCAGAATGGTTTTTAATTATGGTTTTTTTTGCTTTTTAAGGCAGGTTTGCTTTTTAATAATGAACAAAATGCTCCAACTCTTTCTAAATAAACACTTACCACTGACTGCCATCCCCTTGTCTCTTTTCAGATTGCTGTCCTTTCATTCTTCTGAAGGCATGTGGAGCACCCAGTGCTGCACTGCTGGGGTTCAGCAAGTGGGTCAGGCTTGGTACAAGGACCTCCAGAGACTGCTCAGCTGCTGAGAGCTGATTAAAGTTTCCATATTATTTTCATCTTCTGTGGTGTCAGATGGCTCTGCATTAGGTGCTTTGTTCTAGTAACTCCTTCTCACTCATGCAAGCAGTGAGAGGGGAGTTCACCTCATGCAGCTTCAGACATCCAGAGTGCAGGAGTCCACATCTCAGCCAGCTTTCTGGTCTCCCACATAGCTGCTGGAGGACAACAGTCATCACCAGAGGGAAACTCAGATACCTTAGATGCCTGCCTTAAGATCAGATGGCTCCAAAGCAATTTGACCTGATAGTTTACACTATGCCCAGGGTTGCAGCAGAACTGACCTAGCCCAGGGATCTAGAGAGGAAGGTGCTGGGGAGTATCAGAGCTCTGAGCATAAAGGCAGAAAGACCCAAATGATCCATCCTGCCTTTAGTTCACTGTACATCAGTTCCTTTCACCAAAGACCTTTACCTAATAAACCCAATATTATAGACTAAACCTGCAACCCTAGAAAGACGTTGTTATTTACTCTAAAATCTGGGGAAAGGCATAAAATTTCTAAGAGTTCCTCCTTACCCGAAACATACTGATTAAAACTTTCCTCCACTAGACATGGCAATCAAGTCACCCCCTTGCCTACTTTCATCCCAATCAACCAAATACACTACGCTCCTCAAGCCTGGAGTTCTGGTTTGGCAATCCCAAGTCATCTGTGGCTTTCCTTGAAATTCTTCCCGGCATTTTCCCTTCCTTCATCAAGTGCAGACACCAGGCAGTGTGTCCCCCTTTAAAGGGACAAAGTCACCTCCCTGCTTCTACTTGCTCTCCAGAGTTACAGAAGTTCATTCTGTCCCACAGTTTAGTTAAGAGGTGGCTTTCACATGATTACACATGAGGTTCTCATGAACTCCCTCCCTGACACTGTGCTCCCCAGATGGGCTCACAAAGACTTTAGACAATGTGCATCAAAAGTGCTGTCTTGTCACACATACCAGGGCTCTGCTACATAAGGGACATTGGCCTATTGATCTAGCCCAGTCTGAAACCCTGAAAACCTGACTGAAGTCCTGCAGAGGTCTGGATAAAAGTCTTGCTGTAGGACAGGAAGAGTTTCTTTCTTACAATGGAAAGTGGGTCCAAGCTGCTGCAAAGGCAGGTCAAGCCTGGGATGCCACTGAACTGCTAAAACCTCTCAGTGCCAGGTGGGACCAAGTCACCAGCCCCTTCTGGCAGGGAGGAAAAGGCTGCAGGTAGTAAGTCATAGAATCATGGAATGGTTTGGATTGGAAGGGACCTTAAAGGTCATCTGGTTCCAAATCCCATGCCATGGCCAGGGACACCTTTCACTAGACCAAGCTGCTCAGGGCCCCATCCAACCTGGCTTTGCCCCATTCCAGGGATGGGGCATCCACAACCTCTCTGGGCAACCTCACCACACTCAGAACAAAGAATTTCTTCCTAGTACCTAGTTTCTAGTTTAAACCTACTCTGCTTCAGTGCTCCGCTTGTGCCTTGCATTTTAATTCCAGCTGCATACCAGACAAGAAAGTGACATTATTTCATATTATCTTAATTTTCCTTATGTTTCTGCCACATGACTTCCCTCTTCTTTCCTCCAGTTATTGCACTGTTCTGTGATTTCCCAAACTCAGCTTCTCTCTGTCTTTGCCTTGCTGCAGGATCCCATGGAGCACAATTCCCATGGGTTATGCTGCAATCATGAGCTGGTCCTGAGACGTCTGTTAAATCAGCGCTGGCATCAGTCATCATTCATTCCTGTGGTCATGGAAGACCCATAATAATCAAGGTAGAGTTGCTCTGGCCACCCATACTGAAATTTAAATAACAAGCCCAATTTCATCCTCCTTCTGGAACAATTCGGAAGCAACACTGCATGATGAAAGGATGAGAGAACAGATGGGTTTTGTTGTCTGCCTGCTACCAAGGCAAACTTTTCATGGAAAATCAAAAAAAAAAACCCACCAAAACCCACAAAAAACCCAAAAACCAAAACACCGTGACTATGTGATTCATAAATTCTAAAAGCTGAGAGAAACCAGCAAAATTATTTTGTCTGACCTCCTGCCTAATAACAACCACAGAATTTCATGCAGTGATTTCTGCCCGAAGCCCAGCAATTTGTGGTTCAAGCAGAGTATCTCAACCAGCCCACTGTCCAGCTTTGATGTGAGGATGTCCAGTGAGGCGCTAACCACTTCCCATGCTGTCAAAAACTGGCTCTTCTACAGGTTGCCTGCATCTCTTCACCACCACATAACTTGCTTTAGCCTTCCCAAGGCCATTACAATTTTTAAGCATTTTTGTCCTCTCTCTTAAAACTCTTAAACCATCAAAAAGAGAGAAAACAGAGGTTGTGAGGCAGAAAACATCAAGCGAGTACATGGAAAGAGGATAATAGACCATCTCTATGTAGCCTTCTGCTGTGATTAAATGGATGAAATCTACACTAAAATGACACTCAAGGTCCACCCATTTTCCCACTCCAGATGACAAAGTAGAAAAGTTACTTTGGTTTAAAACAAACAAACAAATTCCAAATGCACACTTACCTGTGTGACTCCTAAGGAAAGCACATATGTTTGGTTACAAAAGTAACTGCCACTTACAAAGCTTGCTACAGTTTCACAGCAATAAATATTCCCACAGCAGAGCCCTTGAGTGGACAGAACAAAATCAACTTCAAAACCAACGCCTGAGAGATCAGCCCACTGAAAAGACAGCTCACTGCTGAATACCCGCTCTGACATTTTGTTTCCAAATTTCTGTGGTTGGTAGCGCTGATGGGGTAAAGAAAAGTGGGTTTGTGTTTTTTATTGGTTGTTCTTTCTTTCCTTTTTTAAGGAAACAAACCCATAATGGAAGCAGTCCAGAAGGCTACAGGACCACACTCATGTAAGATGAAAAATATTTATGTTGAGCACTGAATTAATACAAGCTCTTTTTCCTTGTATCTTGTAAATGCAAAATTTGATGACAACCCTAGTGATTAAAGTTCCTCCACCCATAGAGCTACAACAACCCAGGTGACAGCCTTGAGACCTCATGGCCTTCTTGAGACATCAGTCTGTGTTGGAGGATGGGAGGGGGCTTCAGGCATCCTGTCCTAAATCCACTCCCTTTTCTGTTCCCCATTAAGTAACCATATCCACCTTTAAAAAATCAGAACAGAAGGTTCATTCCAACAGTGTCTCTTTTATTGACATTTTCAAAGAGATGCTTTCTCACTTTCTGCCTGCATATGTGCTATGGTCAAACTCAAGCTGAAAAGCAAATTCTTGGGATGGCTCTCTATGGTCCCATGGTTCAGACTCTGTTGGGATAAGCCTCGCTCCATTTTCGGCCCCACCCTGGAGGGCTTAGTCTCACCTGCAGAGAAGGTACAGGTGCAGCTCCAGATCATGGAGGTGCTAAGCTGGCTGTGGTCAGCACGTGCTAATGATTAAGGCACAGAGTGTTTGTGTGGGGTGTCTCAGGGGCCTGAGGCCCACACTTAATTACACAGTATTACTCTTTGTGGAACCCGATCTAGTGAGGTGATAGCAGTAACACCTCTGGCCATGGCTTTCCCAGCCATCCACGAGTTCCTGATGCCTACACAGGACATAGGACTATGGCAACAGGAGCAGCACCCATGGGGAGAAGAATGGGAGATGTAGGTTTATGAACTAGACACTCTTTTTGGCAGATGAAGTCTACACAAACCATCTAGTGCTTTACTGTACATGAAATTTCCGACTGTTTCAAGGCAGACTTAAGGTGCTCTTCTTTAAGGTTTAAGGCATCACTACCTTGTGTGTGGAAGCTCTTACATCAATTAAAATCCTGTGTTGAAGAGTACAAGTGCAATCCAAACTGGTGCAACCTGTGTGAAACAAAACCTCATCTGAAGCAGGAATGGCTGAAACCCATTTCTATACCCACAGATCTGCAGAAATCAATGCTGTCATAATATAACAATGCTGTATGGCCACATAAATGCACTGACTCTGAAGGAATTCATGCTTAACAGTGGTTCAGCAGAAATGGTATTGCTTCTGAAATAAGCCTCAAGCACCATTTTTTGAGGTTCTGGGTAACCAACAGTTAAAGCTTTGCCTTCAAATCATCCATCCTGAAGCAGTCATAGGTGGCAAAAGTAGTGATCCTCACAGTGCAGCAGCACAGAAGATGGAGTGAAACCCCACAGCCAGTTTAAGAATAAGCCTCACAGTTTCCATTACTGCTACTGTAATGATTTTGCAACTCTCATTTATTTTTCACCATTTCAGCTGCTAGTTTGTGGCAAATATTTTGGAAATAAAAAAGAAAAAGAACCCTAAACCCCAGAGACTGCCCATCCTTGACAGGAACAGTCCTGGCATGCCTGGAATGTGTAAAACCACAAAAGAGCCATTTCTATTCATATTACTCCTTATGAAATCCCCTTTTAAAGAAGACTTAGCACTGGAGGCTTCAGGCACTCAGCAGAGCCTTTCACTTTGAAATGTGACTTATCAGTCAGAGCCCAGACGGGTTTGGGTATCTGACTGTTGTGCCCTTTGCTTCGAACCCTGGAACCGTTACATGCACAGCTGACAAACTGGTCAGGCCATTTCCCTCCCCTTCTTCATCTCCAGGTTCAGGGTAGATAAAAGTTGCACCAGGCCTGCTGCCTTACCAATACCAATTTGACCGCTAATTTTACTTTTAAGAAAAAAACCAAATAATAAAACCCAACACCACACACAACGATTATCACTGTTACCACAGAAAGGCCAGAGCAACCACAGTGTGATTCAGCAAGACCTGAGCTGCAGTGGGTATCTCTGGACACATGAGAATGTTCTCTGGCAACAAAGTTTTGCAGCTCTCTGACACGTCCTTTTCTCGTGCTGTTTCTACAAGTCTTTTTTCACCCTCACAGCTTGTAGCAACAGTGCAACGCTGCAGCTGGCAGCAGGGTCGGAGCCTGGTGTGAGCAAGGCTTTGATCAGCCCCTTGAACTTATAGGGATATCTACTGGGCACAGGCCGAGCAAACGCCCAGAGAAGTTGTGGATGCTCCATCCCTGAGTTCAAGGCCAGGTTAGAAGGGACCCTGAGCAACCCAGTCTAGTGGAAGGTGTCCCTGCCCATGGCAGGGGGGTTGAACTAAGTGATCTTTAAGGTCCCTTCCAACCCAAACCAGCCTGTGATTCTATGTGAGTTTGCTTTGCTGGGTGAGGAAGTGATCAACTCATGTCACAGCATTAGTGTAATGCTGTGCACAGCATCTTTTGAGGTGTCTCAGGAGGGTCAAATCCTGCTCCTGTGTAAGTTACTAGGTAAACTTTTGCTGGCTTCCTTTTGCTTTTTATCTCTCCTCTTTCCTTTCCTGAGCTTTCTGAAGGTTTCTGGGTTTCCCAGGTAGACCATCACTACACGCACGTGGCAATCTGCAGTGTGAGGTTCATGTCTAGCTTGAACTTCAGAAAGTAACACAGCAATGCAAGGCAAAGATAAAACACAGGGACTGTTAACACCAATCTCCAGCATTTACTGTCTTTTGTTTCTTCAGATTGACACAGAGCCCTGCAAAATGCAAGTAGCACTGTAGTTCATGAGTAAGAGGTCTGGCAGGACAAACTTTAAAGACCATAAGAAAGCACAGGCAAAGACGTATCTTGTACAGAACTGAAAAAAAAAGAAAAGATAAATGATAAGCAGGAATTCCCCAGTGGGCTCAGTTTATCAGTGTGATTGCTTTCAGGACTTTTTTTCTTGTTGTACTACCTTGATTTGCATACAAAGCATCTCTAACAGGAAATATCATCTGTCCTGGAAAAAAAAAAAAAAAAACAAACAAAAACCAAGAAACAAGAAGGATAAGGATTTTTACTGTCAAGAGTAAAATGGTTTTTTGCCCTGTATGACATGCCAGAAAGCCTCTCTCCTCATGAAAGCAACTTGTAGTGGCATATTGCAGCTCCTCTTCACTCCCTGCTCTGCATCCCATCCCAGAGGCAGCTATGCACGATGCACCTCCCTGGGAGAGCTTCCATAGTTAAAAAATCTGAAAATAAAAGAAAAACATGCAGGTGAGTTGATTTGCATTCCAGATTCACAATTAACACAGCACCAAATTAACTTATAGGAAGTGGAAGAGTAAAAAGGAAAACCGCCAACTTGAAAATGCAAATCTTCACCCTACTACAATCACAAGCCACAACCAGGATCCCTACAGGCTGGGAAGGCTCTAGTAAGAACACATTTTTCACTATTTTTTCAGTGTGGTCACTTCATGAACTCAACAGTGGCTTGTGATATGTGGTTTCATTCCTATACCATATATAGTCAGTTTCATTTCCTGAAAAGAACAGGAACGGAAAAGCAGAAAACCTTTAAAATGATTGTACAGGTCTTTCTGTCTTTTCTTTCTCCTTTATGTCTTTCATTACTACCATGATCCACTAAAAAAAAAAAAAAAACAACAGCATTTTTTAAATTAGTACAGCATAAAAAAAAATGGATCTTTTCCCAAGGCTCTTGGATCTTAAAGAATATAGGTTGCTGCTTTGAAATTCACACACTAACTTGGCAGCACAGCATGAAATTGCAGCATTTTGTTTCAGTATGGTACACATACATAGATACATACTGTTCCTCTGTACATGGCTACCAGGAGACATGCTTCAACCCCAGCAGGGAGACCAAAAAGCAAGATTTGTTCCACAACCCTTTGCACTGGTATTGCAGGACCTCAGCTATCTGTGGCCATCAACAGTCACAGCCCCACGGGAAGCACAATGGCGAGTAAAATCTTGCTTTACAGATGAGTAAGTGAGATGGTGGTAGTTATAACAATACACCTCTCGGCTTTTTTCTGCAGAACTCAGGTCATCGCCTCATCTATCTGGGCTCTGTCCCTCTCTCCCTGTGGGAGCCCACATCACCAGCAGGGAGAATAGCAGGTCTTTGCCACTCCACACTCCTCTTCCCTCCTGGCTGCTGAGAAACACTCAGGTTTTCCCAGCACAGCTGCAGGTCCTATTTAAGTGATCGTCTCGGCCCAGCCCAGTGTCCCAGCCGAGCAGCTCTGCTGCTGCTTGAGAGTTGGGATGGCAGTTGTTGGGACCACAGGTCAACTGGGACCTTAGTAAGAAACTGCAGCAAAGGCCAACACAATGCTGGGCTGAAGGAGCAGAAGCATAGGCAGGAGATCTCAGTACTCACTTGACTTCATCTAGATACCACACCTAGTTTTGGTGCAAGAAAAATGTACAACAAACATGCTGACAAACTGGAGCAAGTACAGTGAAGGAACACCAGGATGGCCAGGGACTGGTGGACTTGGCTGAGGAGAAGAGGGTGTGTGGGAGCTGGGCTTGTTCAGCCAGGGCAAGAGATGGCTTTGAGGAATCCAGCAGCAGCCCCAGCACCTGCAGGGAAGTTACTGAGAACACAGAGCCAGGTTCATACAAAGCAGGACTTGACCAAATAAAGTCATGAGCAACCTGGTCTGATCTCACAGCTGACCCACCCCACAAGATCCCCTTCAGCCTACATTATCCTACAGGTCATCTTCTAACTGCCACCAGTGCAAAGGCTTTGGAGGAAAGGGTGGGAATCACTCAGTGCTTGAGGACCACGATATCCTCCAAATGAAAGACCTGGAGAAACAACCATATCCCAAGATCGTGAAGGCCCAGAAGGTACTGCTGCCACCACACCTTATATTCCCCTCAGGACATGACAAACCCCACTCTTGCATGCATTTCCATGGTGACCAACATGCAACTGTTCATCTCAGTTAGGCCAAGGAATCTCTGCCCATGACCATCTGCAGCACACACAGGACCACCTCCCTCTCCTGTGCACACACATATTTATGGAACAAGGCCCATGTATAGCACACCACAAAACAGCTCTCTATACTGCACAGGCTGCAGCTTCTATTTCACAGGATGGAGAAGCCTCAAGAAACCTTCTCTGCCCCACAAACCGCAGTGCTCTGGTGCAGGATGAGCAAACTACACTGTCAACACGCTCTCCCCTCCTCTCCATCCCTTGTGTCATAAAGGGTGTTGGAGCAATGTCTTGCTTCCAGTCAAAATAACTTATGTGGCTAAAAGACAGGAAATGTCACAACCGAAATGAAAAGAGATCTTACAGACAGCAATACTGAGCTCTGTCTTCTCAGACAGATCCATACAAATCACAAGGCAACTGTCACATGCACTTGGTAGGAAGGAGAAGAGGAGGTAGAAAAGAAGAGATTCATCTCCTTGCCCCATGTCACCCAGGTCAGTGGTAGAGCTGTAGACCAACTGCCTTCCCTCTATCCCAGAGTCTCCTGTCCTCCTGATAGCCAAGCCAAGCCAGGAGGTGAAGCTGCCCTCTTCATAGTGCACATAACCATATTTCTTTTTGGAGACCATTGCCTAAAGGGATGCTAGCTGTCCACCAGAAGTCAGTTCTGACCAAATATCATATTTCAAAAATGCAAACTTCCATCCGCATTAAGAAACCTGCCAGCTTTGACAATATTCTCACCAATGTGGTTTTAGATGTGGTCTAGTGTCACAGGGCCTTAGAGGGTTCTAAGGGTTTATCCACATGTAGGTTTTTTTATACTTGGAAGTGAGACCAGAAAGCATTTTTACACCTACCTATTCATAGTGGTTTATTTTCAGTACAGAAAAGGGTATCAGATTGCTCAGTTTCAACTTCTGCTGAATTCCTGTGTGATCTGGGACAGCTAATTTCAAGCAGTTCTGAGACCCGGTAGTGACTGGTGCTAAACTAAATTTCTGTAACTGCACCCATACCAATGTCTGCACAAATCAGCAAGAGAAGCCACAGCTTCTGTCAAAATTAGTGCCTTGGTACAGAAATAAAGATTAAAAAAAACCATCTCCTCCTACTTGTTGATAGGTGAGCTCTTGAAGCCAGATATACCTTAAGAAACAACCTCCCTCTTCTCCTCCACCCTCCCATTACTCCATCCTTTGAGCTAGTTCTCAGGGCAATACTTTACAGCCTTGTTTGCCAGAGGAGAAGGATGCTTTCTGTCTGGGAAGCTGGGAAGACTGTGCTGGAGCAGAGCAGACCCCGGGCATGCAATTACCCAGGCAGCAGCAACAATATGTTAATTCACTGGATCACTCTGAAACGAAGCACAGTGTAACTCCCTGGAAAAGGTGAAAAGGAGCCTGTTAAGAAAACTGTGTGAAGGCCTTGTGCACTGCAGCCCCTTGGAGTCCAGACAAGGACGGACTTTGCACAGACATCGTTTTTAGACTTGAACTGGCAGACAGCATGCATCCTCTTCCCACCACAGGGCATTCAACAGGAGCAAGGGGAACCATGCTCAGTGCTGACAAGGGACGTGGGACATCAGCCTTATTTTAAAGAGATGCAGACACATGGATTAGCCCCTGCAAGGGATGCTCATCTGCGGCGCATTCACCCTGGGCAGATCACAGTCACAAGGCCATGATGCCATGTGCCCTCGGTCAGTATCCAGAGCTTTCTCACACTTTTGTGAGAATACTCTCCTCCTCAGTGTCCTCAGCTGCTGAGTTCAGATCCCCTCTATTCAGTTGCCCAGAGCCCCTTAGGTAACACCTGTCCTCCAACAACAAACAATAAAGCCAACTTAGCAAGGAGAGAAGAAGGAGACTGAAGTGGTCCTTTGGTGATTTTGCTGTGAGAAGTCAATGTCCTCAGATGGTCCACACTAAATGACCACCTCCTGGTGCATCATCCTTCTACTGCTGAGTAATTCACCTAACAACCAGTCAGAAACTATGATCCCACGATGGCATCATGATGGAAGTAGTCTTGCCCTCCCAAACCAGAAGGGGTGCCTTGCTGCAGGCAGGAAAATCAGCCTCCCTCCTAGGGAAAAGGGGCAGAGGAAGAATCAAGATCTCTGCTACCTCCCTATGTCGGACAGACTGCCCATCTGTATGCTTTGAGTCCAGTTTCCAGATGACCACAAACCTCCTAGAGGAGCAAGCAATGATCTCCTCACAAGGCAAGCACAGGTTTAAACCTGCATATGCTCCTGTAGAGAATTTTCTGCTGTAATCCATACAAAGATTAAACTCGCCAAGTGGAAGACTTGCACACCTAAGCTCTTTCCGCATAAGGCTGTTGACCACTGAGCTGATATATTGAGGTCAAAGGCTCATCTGTGCCAACACACTTCTTCAGGAATGCAAGTGTGGCTTCCATGCATATACACAGCTGTTACCCTGAGGAGCAGGGGGCAACTAGTTTAACAACAAGAAGTTAAAATTCGGTCCTGGGTTCCTGCAGAAAGAAGGATCAACAGCAGTGAACATCTAGAGAAAGTGCTCACCAGCTTCTGCTACGCACTGGCTTTTCTGGAGACTGTTTTTTGAGTTTAAGACTAAGAGAAATCTTGTTTAAAAATGCATCTGTTTTGCACAGACTGAGTTTTGCTCTCCAAGGAGATGGGAAAAGCAAAACAGCACTGAACTGCAGAAACATCAGTGCCTAGCCATGAGCCTGGCCTTTGCACAACTCCTGGTGGCTGTCCCTAAATGGGAGCACTTCACTGCCAGGTGACGTGTCCCAGACGAGATGAGTTTCCTGAAAAGCACAGACAACATGTGGTTAAAAGCTCAGTTCAGACAAGCAGCGAAACAAGCCTGCTCTCTGGTTTTTGAGCTGAATTCAACACTTTCCATGTTTGCTCTCTCACAGGTTATCTGGGCTGCACAATCAGCAAAACTCCTGCAAAACACTTGCTGGGGCTCAGCTACCAGGCAGTCTGTAATGGAGCTGTTCTGGAGGAAAACAGAAGTGTTATCGTGCTCGTGGCTGTCCCAATACAATTAGTCATATCTGATGGAGAGATACGCATCCTCACAGGGCTCTTACTGCCTTCTCAACAGATGAAGTCAAAATGAAAACATCCTAACGATCAACAACTAACCTGAAAGCTGAATCACAAATCCTGAAGGCAGTCTCAGTGCTACAAAGAGATGTCTTCCCTGCAGAAGAAGACAGCTGGGTTCCTTCCATCTGTCCCGTTTCTTCTTCCCATATAAATTCTTGACATGGCTTAGTGAAATAACATTTCTTCTTTCAACACCCCATTCAAGCAACCCTTCTCTGATCTGCCTGAGGGATGTTGTAAGGTCAAGGGAAGAAACCACACTTGAGACAGGAAGAGGAAAAGGCCAGAGGTTGGGTGGTGGGAAACAACATCCCAGCCATCTTCTCTGTATAACTTCGGACAAGTTCCCCAATGCTGCTTTGTCTCATTTTCCCACTGAAATAGCAAGTTTCCCACCATGCTGGCTGACTACCATGAGGATCTGTGTGGTTGGTCAGGTGTTACCAACCTGGGGTTAACACTGACAATAATCAGAGGAGAATGATGCTGTGTCTAAGCTTCCTTCCCTCCCATTTCATGTCACTTGGTGATCTTCAGCACAACCTAGACCATGATTTCATGCAGCACTTCTACATTTGTGCACTTCACAAACAGCTCATGGCTGGTACCGGGGCAGAATATCAGAATGACACTCACTTGTTGGACTTCTCTAGCTGGGATGTCACCTGGTCAGGAGGCACCACACTGATCTTAAAGGGATCCTGTGGTCACTGAAGAAAGGACCCTGGATCTATGCACACATGCATGATGGTAGAGATGGGAGCAGACACCCAGTAGTTTGTCTTGATAACCACTATGGAATTCGATTCATTTGGAAACAAATTTCTTTTTCAGAAGCCTCTTCCCCAGCACTGACAACTCTTTTGAGATGCAATTTGCACTGCCAGGGCTTACAGCAAGGTGAAGCATGCCCTACTCCACCTGCTCCTCCCTGAGGGTGACCGGCAAGACAAGGAGCTGCTCCGTGGTTCCACATCCTTTCAGAGCTCATAACCAAACACAAATCTTCCAAATTTGGGTAATTCCCAGGCAAGTCTCAACCAAAGCCACACATCTGCACTCACACTAAAGAGCAGACACACATCAAGAGAGAGAAGCAATTGCTATAGGTTGCCATGGCAGTGTGCAAGGGTGATTTTATCACCCTTATCAGCTGCAAAAGCATTTAGGCCCATTATCAGAGAATACTGTAGCATCTTTTTAAGGGTGCAATAGGCGGGAGAAGCAGAAAATCAGTGTCAACCAGAAGTAACCATTCAGCACACAAAGCAGGAGCCCTTGCTTTGGGTGAGCTGCCTCCCAGGGGCACAGGGACATTCACACAGCCCCAGGGTCGTGATGGAGCTGACAGGCAGTGCTGGGCTCCCCAGCAGCCCCCCAGCCCAGGGAGTTCTCCCCTGCACAGAGGGATGAGCAGCCCTCCAGGGAGCGCAGCGACAGTGAGTGGAGAGCACTCGCCTGTGCTCTCTGCGGAGCCGATGGAAGTAGGTCAATCCTTCTGCTTTGCTGAACCTTTTGGCAGGTCGGTGCCGCGCTGCCGTCGCCACTCGCAGCTCGTCATTTCTGCCGCGTGACAGCCACGTCGTTCGGGAGTTAACGAATTCAATACATCTAATTAAATCAAACTTGGCACCCATTCAAAACCCATCTCGTGGCTTTTTTTTTTCTTTGCCTTTTTATTCCCTGCTGTTGGTGGTGAGAGACCCATGAGAGGAGAGATGCAAGAGAGGGTTGCTAAGGGGCAAGTCAGTTTTTATCTCTTCTTTTATCTCAGTTTTTTATCTTTATCCTTTTTATCTTATCTCTATTCTTTATCTCTTCTTTATCTCAGTTTTTGTTTCCCTGCTGCTCTCCTGTCACAGAATCATAGAATAATTATGGTTGAGAAAGACCTCCAAGATCATCAAGTTGTTTCAGAGATGCTTTGTTTTCCTTGAGGGAATGCAATAAACCCACATGGTTTGTTGCCTCTTTCCTTGTCCCCTGCCCCAGACAAAATGACCTTTTCCATCTTCTTGCAGGCTTTGCAAACAGAGTCCAACACATCCTGATGATCCTTTGGCTCTGCTGCTGACCCTCACCACACTGAACATGGACTTGGCAAGCAAGCCAAGCTGGCATGGATGGCAAAGGGAAGGCACATCAAAGTGTGACCTGCAGCCCCTAGGCTGGGCTGGACACACTGCAAGGTGGGAGCACATCTTCCACCACTAGACTGAGTAAAGCCAGAAAGCAGCAGGGAGACCACTGGAGATGGCTCATGCCAGCCAGGGTCTCCTCTGGTTGCTCTCCCATTCAGCTCCCGACTTCCACCATACACCAGCACTGCTTGGTGGACATGGTCATGAACATGGGATCACACTGAAGAAGCCATCCAAGACAGGCTACTGAATGGCCACAGAGCTCTTGAGAAAGACCACAGGATGAGGAGCTGTCATTCGGATAACCTCTTCAGTGACATGAGGACACACTGGCAAGCTGCCCACACCTGCCCCCTTCCACAGACCAACACAACACTAGGACCACCCTGTCCAGCCTCTCATGCCTCTTCACTGTGGCAGATTCCTCCTCTTCCACCCCATCTTCCACTTCTGTCACATCGTCCCTGCCCTGTGACCACTACCTGGAAGTCAGGACAGTGGCACAGCCTGCTGCCTTTCTGTGCAGTGTCTCACATATGTCAGCAAAACTGCCATTCCTGGTTACAGGAATTTAATTAAACGCACTTGGATCATCCCAGAAGAGCACATCTGTGAACCTTGGAGAAAATTTATTGTCTTTTTCATATCCCTCAGGTGTTCTGTAGCCTTGCTGGGATGGGGAACCAGGACTAGGGAATATGCCAGGTACCATCAGACCAAGACTATGTTGTTTCCCTCAACCAAGCATTGTTTCCTCCTTGGATTGACATGAAAGAGCTCTCTGCAAAGAGAAAAGCTTATCTGTATGATGGCTGGGACGTTTCACACCACCACTGCCAATGTCTCCATTGCCAGTGGGAGCCCTGTGGGGCCACAACAGGAAATCAGGTCTTAATCACCATCTCACTTTTCATTCCCCACTTCAGTTCTGCTATTTAAGCAGCTGCTATGAGCTGGCTCCACACTTTCAGATGAGCAGCCGTTGGGGCACAGGGTTTAGCTCGAGTGTTTTCAGGCTGCAACTCCAAATGCAAAGAGAAACACAAAGCTGGGCAGGCTGGGGGGAAACAATCAGGCAGTGATTAAGGCTTTAAAACACAACCAAGCAAGCGCCAGCCTCCTGCCCAGGCTGACACTACCAGGGACAGGTAGCTAGGCTGGCAAGGCCATGTGGGCAGGACACTGGCAATGTGTGCACCAACTGATTGGGCTTGCTGCCCACTTGGGACATTTGTGTGACATGGTCCAATGCAGATGTGTCTCCAGGTGCTTCCCCTCCTCCTTTTTCATGATACATCTATAGATCTGCTGCAACAGCCAGGCTGGGCTGTAGCAGCTAACTGCTCAGGCTCTGCAGCAGCCAGGGAGAACTCCCCTTGCAGGAGGGAAGTCTGCTGACACCATAACCAGTGTAGGTGGCAGAGCTAGCCCCTCTACACATGCACCAGGGACTATCTAAAAGGGAGAGAGTGGTGAGACCTGGAAAGAGACATGTCCAGAGCTCACTGGCACAACCATCCCTGTGCACCAGCACAAGAACATTCAACAAATGCCCATCAGCCCATACTCCCCATGGCCTGTGGACCTCCACAGGCAGCAGCCCAGGAAAACAAGAGGTTGGGGTTTGTGCCCTACTTTAGTTGCTTCCTTCTTTTGCATCTTCAACTCAGACACAACTGGAGTTAATGAGTAAGCAACTCCAAATCTCTGCAGCCCTGAACATTCTCTCTCCCCCCTTCATCAGGAAACTATCCCCCAGCAAAATTAAAATCATAGAATCACAGAATGATTTGGGTCAGATGTGACTTTCAAAGACCACCTAGTCCAACCCACCTCTCATGGCCATGGGCACCTTCTGCTAGATCAGGTTGTTCAAAGCCTCGTCCAAACTGACCTTAAACACTTCCAAGGATGGAGCATCCACAGGTTCTCTGGTCAACTTGTTGCAGTGTCTCACCACCCTCATTATAAAAGACCTTCCTCTTTATGTCCAGTCTAAACCTGATCCCCTTCAGTTTAAAACTGTTGCTCCCCATCCTGCCATAACAGGCTGTTCCCTTCTTTCTTATAATCCATTTTTTAGATATTGAAAGGTCACAATAAGGAGGCCTTTTCCTTTCCTCTGTTTTCCTTGAAGCCTTCTCTTCTCCAGGTTGAGCAACCTCAACTCTCTCAGCCTGCCTTCCAAGGTTAACACCCCAGAAGGACCCAGACACCTTCACATACTTCCAGGCAAAGAAAGTCACCAAATATCCCTCTTGAACACAGTGCCCTCAATACCAGCAGCCAACAAAACTCTTCCCTGTTCACTCTCAGTACCAAGATGGAGGCACTGACTGAGGGACTGACGCTTCCATCCCATTCACACATGGCTGTTTCCATCACAGCCTGATGCTGCAATGTCTTGTTTGGCAAACCCAGAAGGACATGGGAAACATGAGCAGAGGAGGTGGTCACGTTGCCCTTAGTGAAAACACACTGAATTGATCCGAGATCCAATTGAGCCAAGCTGAAACCTCACAACACCCTCTCCCTCCTAACAGCACAGTTATTGTGATGACTGCCCTGAAGTTCACAAGGCCCCCTCATGGTGAGAGATGGCAGGTAACAAACATTTCTATGACTCACTGACTGCAGCACAGCAACCTCCTGGAGAGTCCATAAGGAGAGGGAGTAAAAGTGACAATGGGGTTCTCATGGCTGTCCTGGTGCCTGGGGGATGACGTGTTGGGGTGAGATGTCAGGGCAGACTTTGGGTCTGTCATTTTGACTGAAATGCCAAATATTCCTCTGTTGGTTTCCCATCAGTTGCAAGGTTTTCCCCTAAAGCCATCACACAAAGGTGAGGCTGTTTAAAATTCATTTCAGATGTCTGCTACTTATATGGTCACAATTATCCTGTCCATGATAGATGACTATGGTTTCATCAAAGCATCTTGTGACACTTGTCAGCACAATTTGCCCAGACATGGTCAAACACCTGGGGACCTCTTCTGTGTAACTTAAGCACTAGTATCAAAAAAGCAAGTGTTACAATTACGAAACCATTGAGCAAAGACATAAAGGAACTTTTGCCACAAAACTAATTAAATCTTTGGGAAAAGGACAGTATTTACCTCCAGCCTTCCCCATACTGCCTCAAGCAATATTATTCCTGAAAAGCTCCCAAGTGGTTCTTGTGCCCTGTCCTACTTTTGCCTCCCCATGACACTCATGGATCACAGTTGAATTGGGTGCACAGTTCGTGGTTGACACAGCCACTGCCAAACTGCCAATGTCCTAAAGGAATTTTCCCTTCGCCAAGCTGGCCTTGATCTGAACACTGTCTTCTTCAGAAAGGGATGGAAAATAAATCTTGCTGAAAGAAGGGCTCACTAAACTTACTGTAACACTCCCTTTTCCCTCCGAAAAACCCACCACAGCCTGGGGCACCAGCACTGCTACAGTAGGTGTAGGATTCATCTCACCCACCCTATAGCCATCCAAAGTATTTGTACCTAACCTAAGCGAGCTGGCTGGGGACACGCCACGTCTGATCAGAGAGAGGTGTTTGCAGTGTTGGCATCTGCATCCGAGCAAGTCGGCACAGGATGCTTTTGCAGTTGGTGAGGAATCTGCCATGTAGCCAGGGAAGACAAAGCTGCAATTCAACCCATTCATCAGATCCATCACACCTGACACCCTGTGGACAATGCTGACTAAATCTCCCCTGACTATAGCGCAAAACAAAAGCTGCACACTGACACTACAGGGGGGTTGCCATGTGATGACTCCCACATTGCCAACTAGGCACATGTAAAGAAACAGAGACTATCAGATGGCAAAACTGCTCTCAAAGCCCAACTTGAGCACTTGAAATGTCAATGCCCCCACCTCAGTGCATTTCCATCCTTTAATCATCCACCCCTCTAATAAGGGAAGGCAAAACAGATATGCCACATTTTGGCTTCCCCACTCCGTGTTCCAGCTCTTCCAGTAAGCAAAGATGGTTTTGTGCTCGTACAGAGCAATGAACAAGGCACAGCTACACATGCAGCCCATCCTATAGCCCTGCCTCTGTGGGGAGTAGCTTTTGGCAACAGGGCAGGTGGGAACTGGGAGCAGCGACGTCTCAAAGAGCTCCATCGGCATTCATTTCACATGAGGATGGTTATCAGAGCGTGCAGATGAGTTGTACATTCAGCACAGCTGTATTAACACATCTCAGTAAAACACCCTGAGACTCCAAGACAGAAAATGCCACATGGGCAGCTAATTTCCACCTAATAGCACATTTACCTCTGGCAGAAGTTATAGACTGCAAGTGCTTCATGAGCCATTCACAGGAACATTTGTAGGCACTACTGAGGAACACAGGAACTTAATTATCTCTTTTAAAATGACCTGTGTGATTAAAAAACCTATTTGGACTTCAGGTGCCCTGGGATCCGTAATTCCCGATCTAGTTGCTCAACTGGCACAATCTTGAAGGTACCATACAGGCCATTCACATTGCTCTAAATTGTTCTCCCTACCCACCAAACCCACAAGCATGCCCCAAAATCCACCCTCCCAAACCATCAGAGAGAAGCAAAACCCCAACAACTCTCTCCTTATCTTTATCCACTACCTGCCTGCGCTTCCCAAAAGAATACAAATTCCCTCTCTACTGGGGTCACCAAACTTTCAGCATGAACACATGCCCGAGCATCTTTAGATGTAAAAAAAAAAAAATATATATATATATATAGGGAAGTCATTATGCTTCTCGGAAACTTTGTGCAAGGCTTTATTAACAAGGCTCAGCAGCAGTTTTTAGAACCCACTGGCAGTTCACAGCTTGAACCCAAAGACACACCAAGCGCGAACCCTCTTACTAATAATGGCCTGCAGGGCTGGAAAGCCCCTGTGCCTCTCTCAGCCCTGTGTGGCAGTGAGGTGACATGCCTGGGTGATCGATTTGAATACGTTTAGCTGAGGCCACCCACGGGGAAGCACAGATCCTGCCTCTGAGCTGCCATCCCGACCCCAGTGATGCAAGGTGAGTAGGGCAGGGGATGGCACTCTCATTTCTCTACCCCAAAAGTATTTCCACCGAGTGATGGTTAAGAGCACTCATCAGAATTTTGGGGTATTTTTTAGGCAAGTCATTGTAGGAGGATATGCCCAAAGTGGAAGAATACATTGGTAAAATTCCTGATGCCCTGATCCTTGCATTTACTGGCTGATGCTGCACGAAAGCCCAAAAGCCAAACCCTCATCCCTTCTCCCAAGAGCAACACCAGATTATCACTCAGAAAAATGTAGTCCTGAGATAAATTCATGGCACATGAATATCTGATGCAGAGTCCAAATGGAGGAGACCTCACAGGCATTTTCTATTTATGAGGCAGGGGCCTAACTGAGCCTATGTTATAAGCTGTCATGCAGGGGCTACTGCTGGAGCCAGATTAAATGTAATTGTTTTTTATTTTATAGCATGAGCAGGACACAGCTCTTTACTACAAAACAAAAGCACATCCTAAAGAACAGAAACTCCAATGAGCAAAGCAAAGCATCGAAATCACAGAACCACAGAATGGTTTGGGTTGTATGGAATTTTTAAGTACCATCTAGTCCAACTCCACTGCTATGGGCAGGGACATCTCTCACTAAATCAGGTTGCTCAGAGCTCTGCCCAGCCTGTTCTTGAGTACCTACGGGGATGGGACATCCACAACTTCTCTGTGCAACCTACTACAGTGTCACATCACCCTCCAAATTTTTCTCACTGCTGTATGGCCCTTTGCATCCTGCCAAGCTAAAGCCACTTCAGTCTCCTGCCATCCCATGTAGGTTAACACCTCCTCAGCAGCTCCTGCCATTCTGTACTTATTTCCCACCTTCACAGCTCAGCTCCTTTTGCATCTCTCCCAAGGGCAGGTTTCTTCCTGTTGCTCATCACTTCTTAAATCTCATCACCTATTGCTCACACACCCTTAAGGCCAGTGGTTTTGGAAGCAGAGGGAGTTTCAGGTGTACACTCTCAGGTAGCCTGCAAATTCATCCCTGAATGTAGTAATTCCATAGGTTCTCATGGAGCTGAGCACACTGGGTACAACTCTCACTTGCCATTGAGTCAAATTTTTTTTTTCCACTTTATTGCAGCCAGTATCTCATCCCAATGACTTAAAAGTAAGATGCTGCAAGATCAGTTGCCTTACCTGTTTCTGCACCTTCTGGTTTGTCATGCTGGAGAAGGAGTGTAATGGCTCTGGAAACACAAAAAAAACAAAACAAAACAAAAAAAAACCCCAAAGAATCAAGGAAATCCACTTATGATATCTATTAAAAAGACAAAAATTTCAGGTCCCGGAGAACAGCTACAACACTGCAGCCTTTCAACACTAGCTTTCATTTCAAGGTGACAATTTGAAATTACATGAGCTGCCCCATACCCTGTACCCCACTGAGGGAAGCAGAACTTCTTCTGTGAACCCTTTGTACGGACAAAAGAAGAAGGACAAAAGGTGCCAGAGACCCAAGCACGTTCATGGAAATGCATGGATGGTGAAATTAAGGTTTCTGGCTCTTGGCATCACATGACAGCTGTTATAAAACAGTATATTCCTCTCAGCTGCACAGCTATCAATACTGCATGAGTCATCTGTAATACTTATCTAATGGTGAGTAAGCTGCTCCTGCCGGTCATACTTTCCAGATAAATCTGCGAAGAAAACAAGAGGGAAAAAAAAGAACTATCAAAACATGTTATCAAAGAAACAAAATGAATGGGATGGTACTCTGTCAGCAAGACAGCACACAAAGCGGCAGAGGCAGAGTTGGCTTGGGGCTCATCAGATGAAACGTGCATGCCAGGAGAAGCAAGGCAACTATCAGGGTCCGCACGGAGTATGACTGAGGTACCACTAAACCAACCATAACGTGACCCTTCCTGCTGGTGGACACTTCAGCAAACACCTATGGCAGAGGCTGTACGTTGACACAGTTTTTGGGACTGGGACTCAAACTTACAGACGTGGTGGTTTGGGGATTTTTGCTCATCATTTCCTTGCTTGGCAGTGACTGCAGGTCCAAGTGAGGATGCAGTCCTAGGGAAAGAGCTGCTTGGGGTTGGTTTCTGTAACATCCCAAACAGCAGGGAAACCCCAACTCGCCCATGAACTGGGTGCAAAATGATTCTGAACACAGGGGATGTTTTCTCACCTACCCCTGTTTTGACTAAAGCTCAACAACTAAATTGCAAAACTTTAGTGGTGAAATTTATGACAGAAAAAGACAAAGACACCTTCTTTCAAATCTATATGATGAAAGGAACCCTGAACGACCACACTGGCTCTTTTGCACCCTTTTTTGGCCTTTGTGTTGCTGCCTGCCTGTGTCTTGGGGGAGTCTGGTGAGCCACAGGAGCTGAGGCCAAGACCTAGAGAACTTTCTCACAAGAGAAATCGCTAGTGGGGAGGTGGGGGAAATACCCCAAGGGTCTCCCAAGGGGGCTGAGTCATCACATGGGTGTCTTGTGGAGATTTCAGACAGGGAGTTGGGATGCGGGGGCAGAGAGGGGAGAAAACTCCACACACCTCCCCAACTTCACATACCAGAAAGGCAGAGAAAACCCCATGTATGAATCACTCTGCCCTGACACCTCAGAGCCACCAAAGTGTTTCATACAGGCTGTCATGAAGGTTCCTGCCAGCAGAGAGGAGCCCATGCGCTGTCCTTGCAGCCTGGCTGTGAGGCTTTGTGGGCAAGAAGATTCCAGGGTGGACAAAATGCTTCCGTTGGATTGCCTGCAAGTGGGGAGCAGGCATGGGGGGACGTCCATGGGGACCAACACAGACCCACCAAACCCCAAGACCTCCACACCCAAGAGTAAAGCTTGAGGTGAGGTCACCTCCATCTCCTCCTACCTGGAAGGGACTGGAAAATAAAAGCTCTTGTCATGGTTAGGGCAGTGTTTCATAAAATCACAGAATGGTTTAGGTTGGAAGCATCCTTTAAGGATCATCTCATTCAAATCAACTGCAATGGGCAGGGACAGTTTCCACTAGACCATGTTGCTTAAAGCCCCACCCAACCTGGCCTTGAACACTTTCAGGCATGGAGCATCCACAACTTCTCTGGGCAAACTGTGCCAGCATCTCACCACCCTCATCATAAAAAGTGTCTTCCTCATGACCAAACTAAATCTATCCCCTTTCAGTATAAAGCCATTCCCCTTTATCCCATCACTCCATGTCCTTGCCAAAAGTCCCTTACAGATCTCCTGTAGCCTTAGAACTTAAGCTGCTCCAAGGTTTTCCCAGAGCCTTCTCTTCTCCAGGCCTCTCTCAGCATTTTCTCACAGGTGAGGTGCTCCACACCTCTGATCATCTTTGTGGCCACCTCTGGACCTGCCAAAACAGGTCCATACTCTTCCCATTTTGGGGACTCATTGCTGGGGCAGTTTCACACTGCACCCCCAGCACTGCTCAGGGTTACCTCTGGCTCCCCTACCTGCCCCAGGGACGGAGGCTCTTGTCAGACAAGCGCAGGAATTGACGCCATCAGGAACAAACTTGACTGTGTTTTTTCTCTGAGTTGATTTTTGTTTAAGTCAGTGTTGCAGCACTACAGGATCCCACGCTCCCAGGCACCAACACCAGGGATGGGCTGGAAATCAGTTTGGGGGAGTAAAGTCAGTGGGACCAGCCCCTTTGGCATCGGCACACTCACACTGGATGGAAAGGGATGCATAAGCAACAGCCTCAGACAGTTGCTCTCAGCACTTAACCATCAACCTCGGAATAAAAGTGATTCACCACTGCAGCACAGGCTGTGTATGGGGACAGCCATTCAGAAATAAAACCAGGCCAACTTATTCTCTCCTGAAACCTCAAATTCATATTCATTAGATATACTTTCTCCCCTCCCTGATATACCTTATGGGGTTGAGTAAGCTGTACTGCTCCAGGCTCTCTCATCCCAGGTGTTCCTGTCCACCTCTTCCCATTCAAATTTGCCTGAAGTCACAACAACTGTACCCAATCAATGCTCTTGGGAGGGTATCTTCTCCTCTATGAAGCCTGCCCTGTTTTTCCAAGTACTTATCTGCTGCTCTGAGACCTTTTTACTAGAGTCTTTAATTCTAAGTTTGGCACTTGGTTTGCCTTTTTTTTTTCGTCTTCTTCTGAGTTGTATGATCAAAATTGCCTTTTAAATGTCTATATATACATTTCACGGGAAATCAGTATACAGGGGAAGAGGGGGAAAACCTGTCACATCTTACCACCACGATGCAAATATAGCATGGAGTAGGAACTGAACTGGCCACAGATGCAATCTAGCCCTGTCAGTGCTTTTGTACCATGTGTGATACAATATTAGACACAAATTAGGAGATTCCCACAAAGGAAACGACCATTTAGCCAGCTCAGTTTTTGGTGGGAAAAAAAAAAAAAAAAAAAATAAGAGAGGTCTATTTGGCCAAGCATAGGATTTAGCCTAGCCAGTTTTGCAGGAATAAAAAGAGAAAGAAGGAATCAATAATAATCTATGTAGCAACCTATCACAGTTCTGCACATTTCTATCGGTAAATAAACGTAGTTGTATTACAAGGATTGCCCATCTGTATTACGATACAAAGGCAAACAAATGTGCACCACCAGCTTTGGATCAAGGCTCTGGAATTTACAGAAGCAAGGAAAAATCAACAGGGGCTTTGCCTGAATAAAGACTGCTGGTTTAAGCATACATGACTTGCGCTAGTGTTCAGTGAAACAGCCTGGATTGCGTGTGTGTGCAGTTAAAGATAAGTATCTCAATATATTTATATCAAAGGGATAGAGGGGGAAAAAAAAATCTCACATGCAAATATGGTGGCATTCACACAGATCTTGCAATGGTGCTGTCACAAGAGGTCACAGCTCTGGAGCTGACAACCCCTCTGATGCAGGCATTTTCTAAAAGGGGAGTTCATTTGGCTGCCCCTACACACAGTTGCTCTACACACAGTGAAAAAGTCAGATAGCAAGCATGCAGTGAGGTGACACAGCACTGCAGTCATCCAACTCCTCATTTGCCACATGCTAGAGAATATTTCTGGATCCCTTATTTTGGGCTTGGAAGTTTGGAGACTGGATTCTTAAAAGAAAATGTGTGAAAATAATGTGTTCTTCTTAACCACTTATGTGTCTGTTAGCTTAGATAGCACCATTATGCTGGTGAAGTGATGGTGTTTTTAATGGAGCAAAAGTGCAGTCACCCGTGGCATTCAAGAGAACTGCTGCTCAACATCTCCTCCTCTGCAGTCACCTACTGTTGGATTTGTATCTGGTTTGGTCACTCAGCTCCATCAAGCTGCTCAAAGTGCACCTCCCAATCCCTACAGTAACTACTAATTCTCTTGGGGTGTAAATATAGCTGTCATCTAAGATGTTTGCAGCCATTAATTAAATTTGGAGCTCTAGGTACTGTGAGATGTTATCTCTCTTCGAAAGCAGCAGCCTTGACTCAGCAAAAGGTGGAGAGAGAGGGAGAGACCGTGCTTCTTCACTTTCCTCAAAGGTCAGCAAGGGAACGCCCCGGAAACCCTGAGTAGTAACACCTCGTCCATAACCAAAGTACAGGAGCTGTATTTAGGCAGCTGCCTGATCACAAGAGCTACAAGGACACGTGTCTGCTCAGCAACAAACAACTTGAAATGCAGATGCCTTTTATTAGCCGCCCTTGTATTTAGCTTGGCTCAGAAGAGCGTGCTGCTCCGCTGGTGGGTCCTGCAGCGTATGGAAGAGCAGTTATTAGTGAAGCTAATTATCAACAACGTGGCTACTTAGAGGGCTAAAAATAGCACAGTGTATTAATAGATGGAGTGCAAAACTGGGACACAGAAGATGACGATTCTGATCTCGAGCGCGGCAGCAGCCTACACGATCTCGGGCAAACCTCTTCATCTGGGTGTTTTGTTTTTACAGTTTGCAAAGCAGGCAGAAAAATCACTTCTCAGAAAGGCTGCAAGGCTGAATTCCTCAGCATCCGGGAGCACTGAGAGGTCCTCTCCTGTATCTCCACACAAATGGAAAACGTTCCTCTGTCAGCAGGACTGGCTCCCACACAGTAATTTCATGCCATTTATGTGGCTACTCAGGTGACAGTTCCCAGAAAGCTGTAACATTTACTTTAAATACCTGAGTTCACTAATCACTGATCAAAGGAATGCAGACTTTGGAAATGGTTTCCAGTTGACCTGGAGCTGCTGGAGCAGAGCGGCAAGTGCTCTGGCTCAACCCGGCACCGATCTGTAGACAGGAAGACCATTGCAATGGGGGAAGTGCATGACTCACTTATTTCATGCAAACTTTAACCAATTCAAAAATCTTATGATTTGCATCTAGCTAATGACCAGAGACACAAAGACTTGTAACGACATTATAAACCGCTCTGCCTCCCCACCACACAAGCACAGGTTCAGCCCAGCACCTGAGAGCACACACATGAGAAATCAAGTCCTTCCTCCCCCTGACTGCCCTTCCAGGCTGTGGAAGGGTAGTACCACCACTGTGCTGGAGGACATCTCCTTCACAGCAGCACACCTCACCAGCCTTCAGAAGAAGGAAAGGACATGAGGAGCCACAGTCTCCCAAATCCTGTATATCCTAGAGAAGCTCCAGTGCCCAAACCTGATCAGCCCTACAGGGGTTCCAAGGCACCCCGTCACCACGTAGGTTGCCATCTCCCTGGCTTCCAGGCTTTCTTTGAAACTTCACAACACTGCTGGCTACATGCAAGGTAGCCAGATGTGCACAACCCCTGGTCCACCCATGCAAGCTGAAGTTGCACAGATGCAGTGCACTGTCCCAGGATACCAAATAATCCCTCTATATCTATCCCACTGATATGGCTGTTTGTATTAAGGATTTTAAAAACTGTCTTTAAGGACAATGTGACTGCTGTGCTACAGGAGATCTGACTTCTAATAACAATAATGTAACACACCTTAATGAGTAAGAAAAGGGAGTGGAAAATTAATGATGTGCCCAGCATTTGCAAAGGGATTCATCTATTTATTTAAAAGACAGAGTGTGCCTCTGAGAATGAGACAATGCAATCCCACGGTCAGTGACAGTCCTACATTTGCACTGATGTAGAAGAGATAAGACTCTGCCCTTGAGTGTTTTGTTACCTTCTGCTCAAGAGTTCAAGATGATAAAAAAAAAAACAGAAAAAAAACACATAAAAGCCACAAACCATATTAGTTTCAATACAAACAAACAGGAATGTTTTCTTTAGCCTTTTCTACCATGGAAGGAGTGAGATAAGTGGACCTTTCATACGAGTGTTGTGAAAACAGCTGTAGGAAGTTAAAAATTGAAATATATGTTAGATGTAACTGTCAGCTACTGGCATCTCAGGCTGCAACTGTTCCCGCACCTAATCTCCAAGATGAGCAAACAAAAACACCTAACAGGGCTTCAAAAAGTAAGCATCCATCAGCTGCACAATTGGCTTCCTAACCAGGAAGGGTGCTGGTACCCCCCAAAGTGGAGAGTGAGTCCCAGAGGCAGAATGGGAAGAGGAAGGACGGAGAGGGGAAGGAAGAGACTCGGGAAGGAGGAGCAGTCTCCTTCCTCTTCCATGTTTCTCTTCTTGCCCGCTCTCATGGTACCAAATTTGTCAAGGCTTCTGCCTCCTGCCATGTTTTCTAGCGGACATAAACTCCTTTATCACCCTCCGGAGCGGAATCTCAATGAAACCAAAGTGGCTTCAAGAGCCAAGAGTAGCCCAAAGCAATCCAGGTTCCTCACTGAGCTCCAGCAGTCCCAGGAGAAGGTCCAGCCAAAGGCTGAGGTGCTGATATATCATCAGGGCTTCAACCTCCAGTTTTATCATGCAGTAATCATCCTTGGGTTTGGGTGAGGTGTTGGATCTCCCATGGAACTCCACAGCAGAAAAGGGGATGACCCTCCCCTTCTAACTTTGCTTATCACAGTAACTCAGCTGCAGGACTGCTGCAGTCCAGCACCTGGGCAGGCACACGGGCACTGCTCAGCACTGCAGGCCTGTGCTGCTGATGGGTTCTTGGGAGTGGTACTCCACAAACCACCAACAGGAACACAAAAAGAAAGTGGCACCAAGTTACGATCCTGGGAAAAAATAAGGAACACGCCCAGTGCATGCTTCTCCCTTTTCACGCAGATAGAACATTTTCAACCTATGATTTAATTTTTTTCTAAAGTATCCCCATATGTTGGGATAAAGCAATTTGATGAGATGGAGGTGATCTCCAAAGCCAATATCCCCTGTACCTGTGATGTACCAAAGGATATTTATCTACTTAAAGGTAGAACAAGATGTTTCAAACTGGGGGGAGGAAAAAAAAAAAAAAAAAAAAAAAAAAAA
>NW_020955259.1:433170-485166 GCF_003031625.1 Empidonax traillii | reverse complement strand
CACCACCAGCTTCCCAGCCCAGGGCTGTGCTGCCTAATCCAGCTCTGGCAGCATCCCGAGCGACGGATGAGGGTCCTCCCCAGCTCAGCCGCTGCAGGACGGAGCTCGTCTGACTTCATCGGAAGCAAATCCCCCCCTTTCCCGTCTCCCCCTCCGGCCCCCCATTCATGTTTAGGAAGGAGCCTGGCAAACCCCTGGGAGATTACAAGGCAGGGGAAGCAGGAGGTTAAAACGCTCTGAGGCCCCTTTCAGTCTGAAAGACAAAGTAATCGTGAAGCTAAAACAGATGCTTTGCCGAAAATAAAGAGTGGTTTACATGAGTTCCAAAGAGAAGCCAAAAAATGAAAATACCATACAGTCCCAGGAAGCTGTGAGCATCCTGCTCTTATAAATAACCACAATACTTCAGTTTACAATAATATTGTTGAAATATTTGCAACAGTGCTGAAAAATTATGTGCGTTGTTTGAAGGATAAATTTGAGACGGCAAAAAAAGGAGACCATGCTGATGAGTATGATGCAATGAAAGCTCTGAGTTTAAAAATACATATATATTTACAATTTACTTCCATGAATGACACAAGGAAGACTGACAAGATCAGGCACCCAGGCATGGGGATGAGCAATCGCCCACTTAAATGAGCTCTCAACAACCAGAGCAGAGATGCCAAGACAAAGCTCATGGAGAGATTAAGTCAGCAAATGCCACTTCTAAACGTAATTACTGTCTATTCCTGTCCCATTTGGTAGGCTGGCCTGTTTCCCTAGAGACTCAGAGAAGAGTGATATTCTGAGAGAGTATTTCTTTAGGTTCACTGACGTTTGTCCATGGCCTTTTATGGTGCTTTGATCCAAGTCACCTGTGCAGGTGAAGGGATGCTCAGGCTCTGGGCTCATCCACTCCTTCACTTTTCTGCTGAACCTGTCACCTCCGAGTTTCAGCAGTTGCCAGCAGTTTCTTGGCATGAGCATGTGTCTGCTACTTAATGGACTGAAACTGTCACATTTCTTCACTTTCAGTTGATGCAAATGGTTCCATTGCAATAGGGGATCACAACTTGCAGGATTTCAAGAATCACGGAGTCACAAAATGGTTTGGATAAGAAGGGACCTTCAAAGATCATCTGATTCCAAACCCCCTTGCCAAAGGCAGGGACACCTTCCAGTAGATCAGGTTGCTCAAAGCCCCATCCAACCTGGCCTTGAACACTTAGAGGGATGGGACCTCCACAACTTCTCTAAGTAACCTGTGCTAGTGCCTCACCACCATCACTGTAAAAAGTTTCCTCCTTATGCTCAATGTAAACCTGCCCTCCTTCAGTCTGAAGCCATTCCCCCTTGTCTTATCACTCCATGATGTTGTAAAAAGTCCCTCTCCATATCTCTTGTAGCCCCTTTATGTGTTCTAAGGTCTTCCTGGAGCCTTCTCTTCTCCAGGATGAATTAACCCACCTCTTTCAGCCTTTACTCACAGGTGGGGTGCTCTAGTCCTCTGATCATATTCTTATAACCACCTTTAAGCACTGGAAGGTGCCCTAAGGTCTCCCTGGAGCCTTCTCTTCTCTGGGCTGAACAACCCCAACTCTCTGTCTTTCCTCACAGAGAGGTGCTCTCTCCTGTGGGGACACCGTAATAGATAAAGGCAGCTCTCCTGGGGGTGAGCCAACCCCTGGAGTTTGGGCTCTATTTAATTTATCTATTTAATGAACACCTCTGACTGCTGCTTCTGCCAACCCACCCTCCACAGTGGCAAAAAGACTCTGCATTGTCTTCCCTCAGTCTCTGGAGCTCCAGGTGAGATGCAAGTCTGCCAATTGAGGGAGCAACATAACCAACAGTAAGATTTGACTCTACTTCATGCTGCTTTCCAGAAAGCTTGAAACACCTGGGACTGGGACCTGCCAGTGAAACTGTGCTGCAGTTGCTTCGCAGGTATTCACACTGCACCATGCTACGTGGGTTTCACATTCACTGGCTACTTATATACACTGAATTCAAGGATGGAGAAACATCTTCCTACACACTGCCACTTCAAGCCACCCACTGCCAGCTCAGCTTTTCTCAGACTTCCATTCTGCATCAAATCAAGGTGATTTTTCATGCCCCGTTTCAAGCTACACCAGTACAGAAGTGAAGACCCCTTTGTTTAGTTCTTATGTGGTCAAAATATCCACAGCTCAATTACAGCTAAAAACTCCTAATACATGGTAAAAACTGAAAAGATGCCAATTTCTCACATGCAGAATGCAGTGGCAAGCAGAAGAAAAGAGGGAAAAACAGAAGGGGAAAAAAAAAGGAGGAGGAATGGAAAAAAAAAAAAAAAAAAAAAACAGAAAAAGGAAAATAAGGGCGGGGGGAAGAAGACATGGAGAAAGGGATGGAAAGAAGAAAATTACTATGTGGGGTGACTTTATTAAGGTTCAGACACCAATCCAGCACTTATTCACCTGGCATACTGCCCATGGAGAACAGGCACTGCATTAGGTACCAGGTCTCCTGCACACTGCCAGCCCCAGGTTTTAGTCTTTCTCCTGCACAGACGGCCCCATGATCACGTTTCGAGCCTTATAAATTATTTACATCAGATATGAGGAAGCGGAGACATTAGAGATGGAAAAGATGCACCAGCCCATCCCCTGGGGAAGAGAGCTGGATCCTTCCCTGTGTCACATGAGCGAAGCAGTGAAGCTCTGTCTCTCCTTGGGAAGGTGTTTTGCTGCTCCACGCTCTCATCAGGCTGAATTTCTTCATGATGTCTTTGCATAAATTGCATTTGCTCTGACTTCTAATCTCTTCCTCCTAGCATTACCACCTGCCTGTATCTCATGCACAGCATCACTGGGACTCTTCCCTCTTGAAAATTTTCAAAAGAAATGAAACATTCTGCAAAGCCCAGTGAAAGATACATTAAAGAATAATCCAGCATTGAGTATTAAAAAAACCCTAAAACTAAAAATCAGAATAATTTTGAAAATGGAGGACCTTCAGCTAGAACTTTGTTCTTCCTGCCTTTGCCTCCCAGAGGGGGAAGGCAGTCACTAGCTAGGGATGCAGTCAGCAGGAAAATATTTCCTGAGCTATGGACGGACTGCTTTGTAAAGTTACTCCTGCAACACCAAAGGAAACAAGGGACTCCAATGCAGCTTCATCCTTCCTCCCACAATGTTCAGCCAGTCAGAGTTTGTGGGATGGGGCAGTACCCATCCTCCTGAATGCTTGGCAAAGTTCAAAACACAAAGCACAAAAGAAAGCACAAAACAACCCCATTCCCAGCATCACATTTTAAGAGCTAACTCCCCCCTGACAACAGAGATAGAGTACATAAAGGATCGTGTCACGCTTTGAACTCCACTGTAATTCACCTCCTTGCCAGGATTTACACATTCTTTCTGTTGGTTCCAAGAGTTGCCAATGCTTCCTTCACTTACAGAGCTTCATGCAGATGAAAGACTCCCACTGAGAGTCGTCAAGATTTACTGCAGTTTTGGTTCAGATCAGGATCAGGAAAGCGCTTACACGTGTGCTTAAACACTGCTGAAGTCAAGGGCACCCGGCTGCACACTCCCATACTCCAAAGCAAACAAGAGAAACCTTTTTTTTCTTTAATTGGAATAAAAAAGCATAGAGAATCTTAATTAAAGCTAGATGGAAATCACCTAAATAAACTGTTTGTTACTGTAACAAATCAGGTGGGAAGATGACCAAGTACAAGATCTGAGGACAGAAACTGGATGGGGAAAAGGGCATAAAGGGTTTGCCTGAGCAAGCAGAGGGTGCAGGGCACAGCACTTGTCCACAGAACCTCTGAAAACAGGTTTTGTGTTTTCAAGTCACCAAAGCCAGAGAGGAGAGGTTCCCAGTTACTTTTTAGTGAAGTCTCCCCTTCTAACAGATGTATTCTGGCTTGCTCAAAATGGGAGCAAACAAGCTCATCTGCTTTTTCCCTCTGGTGTAATGCATTTCTGCTGGCTTGTCCTGCCCTGCATGCACAAGCCTATGCTGGCACTGCAAAGCTCTGAGCATGAAACAGATGTTTTGGAGGTTCTTCTAGACTTCATACCTGGCTGGTAGAAACTGCTGTGAACAGATCTAGGGATTCAAGTATTTGGGAACATTTGGTGGTTCAGCCCATTCAGTCTCCATTCCCACGCTCCCTACACATGGGACATCTGTCAGACACCATCAGTTGCAGCCCCAACAGGTTGCTCCACAGGCCTCTGCCACTACATCACCTTTGGCTGCACCAGAGCAGGACCAAAACTGGGCACTGACAACATTCTGGCCATGTGCTAGAATTGCTGCAACCTTCCCATTATGAGTGTGTAAGCTTAACCTAGATAATGGTTTCTAGCATGAGCGCTGCAGGTTCCAGGTTGACTGTGGCTTCTTAAGAAAAATTACCTCAGCTTACAAATAAAATTACAGGTTGGTTTGTTGTTTGTTTGTTTTTTTTTTTTTTTCCAGCTGCAAACTCAGTCTGGGAACTGAAAGCAAAGACATGATCTCTCCTCGTCACCTCAAGCACTGCCACCCAGCACACAACCTCGACGTGCCTGTGGTGTGCATGCTGTGGCTGTGCTGGGTACTTGCTGGGGTAGGTGGACTACGTGCCACGATGTCACGGGTGCCTGGGCTGCAAGACACGGGGATGCAGATGCTTAGCATGGGTGTGCAGGGTGCATGCTGTGCATATACAGGGTGCACGCTGTGGGATCTGGGGGGCACTCTGCAGGAACGTGAGGCGCACGCTGTGGGCACGCTGCCTGAGGGCAGCCCAGCCAAGGTTATGTGCAGCAATTCAGAAGTCACAGCCAGACGTGATGTCTGAGACAATGGACAGGCAGAGCGTGCAGTTGGCAGTTGGAGGGAAAATCCCTCTCCTCTTTCTTTTAAGAAATCAAACGTGATCCTGCAACAGGATGAAAGGTAGGCACCAGGCAGGACAAGCCAGGCTGACTCAGTTAGGACTCACGTGGACATGCCAGCTGGTCACATCAGATGGCCACTAGCCCTGAGCACGGCACTCTTCCAAGAACCCTTCCAATCCCCTGCTGAGACAATGACCTGTTCTCACAGGATGGGACAGCACTGCATCCAAAGGCAACAGGCAATAAACAGCCACCTCAGCAGGAGCCAGGTAATGTGGAAAAACGTGACTGTGGTGCAATGGCATGCGGACACAGCTGGGGAGTGAAGCCCAAGGGCCAGCTGGTCATCCACAGTCCTGGAGACCTCCATCCCAGCATGACCTCAGGGCACTGGTTGCTCAACTGGTGGCACAGGGCCAGGGGTTGATGGGCAGGCCTGAGGTTGTTCCTGTGAGGTCGGGGTGACTCAGCATGATTCAGGGAGGAAAATGGTGAAGAGAGAACATCTGAAGGAAGGAGGACACAGCCCACATGTGATGGCACCTGGAGGTGCTTGGGACCCCCATGCTGCAAGCTATGATGGATGCTGGGCTGCACCATCAGAAGGCAGGAGGAAGGACAAGGAAAAACCTCAAAATCAGGCCATAGATGCTGTTTCAAAATGAGGAAGATGGCTGAACATCCTCAGGGTGGTGCCACCCCCAAGAAGGGCAGCACTGTCCCTCTCTCTGACCTCTGCCTGGGGATGGGGTACCCTGGGGATGCTGCACCCATCAGCCCCAGCATTTCCTGCAGGCTGACAAAGAGGATGGCTGCTGCAGATGGGAGAAGAGCTGCTCCAAGGAGTCAGTCAGAGCTCAGCCTTGGCCCACTGCCACACCACAGAGGGCTGTTATCTCTGGGCATCTCACGGGGCACTGCAGAAAGTAATTATGTGGTGGTTTGGCTCTTCAAAATGAAGTGGCCTTCTCTGGGTAGCATCCCTCAAAGGCCTGTCCCATGCTTACAAGAGCATGCCAGGTTTGAGCTGGCAAGAGAGCACAGAGTGGGACCTTCAGCCACAATGTCCTCACTGTACTGGGTGCAGTTATGAGCCTTATAGTGGCCTAAAGAAGGACTTTTGCTGGACACCTGGGACTGGACCTCCTGCTGTGCATTAAGTGGCTGCCACAGGCCAGCTTGAGGATACTTGTAATTAAAGGGGGGGTGAAGTGCCTTGCTCCAGTCACAGAAAAAAAAACGCACAAGATTATTAAGCAGAAGAAATCCACGGTGCACATTCAGTCTCTCTCTGATGAAGACAGCATTTTACTAGAGTTATTTTGATCTGAGAAGATTACCCTGCTCTTAGTACAACACTACATGAGTCTTGACCTGTGGAAGACACCTTTTTGCAGGGAGAAAACATATTAATTCACAGCTGCCTTTTCCCAAGAACCTCTTACAGAGAGTTTGATCATGCTTGGGAGGCTGAGTGGGTGGGTGGCTAGTCTTGCTTCCTGTCCAGGAGGGCTTCTAGGAACAAACCTGCCTTTATGGACAGTGCTCAGCTAGAGGAAAGGACAATTCACCAAGAGGTCCCTCCACTCTTCATCAGGAGCTTTGCCCAGACGCAGTGCAGAAGCTGAACATCCCATGCTGTCAGTTCTGCACTGCTAAGAGGAAAAGAGAATGCAAAGGGAACCTGCTAAAAGCCCAGACAACCCCTCGAATCATCATCAGCTACCAGATAAAACTCCAAAGGGAGAAAGGGAAAGAGAGGAAGGAAATTAACCAGTCCATTAAAGAGGTGGGAGAATGGAGAGATGTAAGTCTGGAGAGAAGGTACTGCTGTCAGTAGGAGGGGATGGCTTTTCACACCACGTAACTGGAAGCAAAGCCTTTGTGCAGTGGAGAAGAGGGTCCCTGGATGTGAAGTCTGAAGTTATCAGCCATGCATACATCACCTTCCAAGTGACGATGCATTTGCACAGCTGTAAGACCCTCTGTTTTAATCAAGAGAGCAGACTTGCTTTCCCCTCCTCAATCCCATGTCCTCCCAGGCACACAGACAATCCTCAGAGGTTTGATCTGCAACAAAACCTTGATGCAAGTGCCTCTGACCTACAGACACAAATCCATTTATCGCTGGGCTGGGAGGGTGGACAAAGAGCAGTGGTGTCTCAGAGCTGGGTGCCAGGGCCACTCTCTGATTCAGCAAAGCCCTTGATAAGAAATGTCATCCTCCATTGAGTAATTTTAGCCCATGAGATAAGAATCTCTATCAGGCTCAAACATATGGCTGGCTGCAGAGCACACAGCAAAATGAGACGGGTAATTTATTTGCTTGTGCTAAGAGCACTCCCAGACCCAGAAAAGCTGATGCAATGAAATAATAAGTGCCAAATTACACTCCATTCTTCTTTGGAGACCTGGAAGAGGCTCCTGTGAGATACACAAGGGGTTGTATCTCTCTCCTTCAAGCACCAAGCCACCAAGGAGACAATATTCTACACAACTAATTGAAGACTGGGCTTCACAGGATTTTCTGAGGTCTGCTCTTCTCATTAAATCCTACTTGTTACACAGGAATTCACACCCACATAAGTGACTGGTGCTCTGTATGAAGTGCCAGTAGATGCTTTCCAGGGGAGGAAGCAGAGGGGTTAAATGACATAATTACAAAGGACTGAGGGTGAACTCCAATCTCCTGAGATGAGCCCTGGACATTAGGGCAGGACCATCATCCCACCTGGTGCTGTGACGTCCACCAGCTGAGCCCAACTTAGAACCTCTGATTTAGGCGACCTGGACTAATCCATATAAACATGCTATTGGGCCAGACACTGCATGGCTTAGGTTGCTTAGAGTAATGAACTCCGTAACCTGAGTAGGAGAGCAGCATCTGATCCACTGGGACAACTAAAGGACACTCCAAAGAAGTACTTAGCACATTTACACACTGGCTGCTAGAAGGATCTGCTGAGGAAGACCCATCCCTAGAGAGCTCTTTCTTATTCTCTTTCCTCGTCAAGGGAGGTACCAAACTAGATGGTCTCACTCTGTACAGCCACTTCTACTCCCTCACATCTTCATCATGGCAGCTGCCATTCAGTGTGTATCACACACTCCCTCACCATAACCTTTTAATGGGTAATTTCACTCTCAAACTTAAGACTAACATCTAAACAACTATTCTGAAACAGAAACTTATGATTAACTTGCAAATATTTTAATTTCGTTCTTCCAAGAAACTGGGCCAGACTCAGACTCTGATTCAAACTCGCTTTAGAAATGTAGCAGCTACACCCTGGGTCAGAGTCAGTCTCTTTAGTGATGTGAAATCATCACTGCTTCCTGGACAGTGGTATCTTCCCATCACCATATCTACCCATGTCACTGGCATTCTCACTGGAAATATCAGCAGTTAAACCAACAACTGAATGAGTCACAGAGATTAAAAACTTCTAATAGTAAATGACGATCCTTTCAGCTCAGTGCTGAGATGTGAGGGGAAAGGGGAGCCAGGAAACCCCTGATCCAAGAAAATGAGGGTATTTTCTTCTCAATGGAGTTCAATTCAGCATTTTTCATCATTGCTAAATTTATTAGGGAATGCTGTCACGACAATAAAGGTCCCCATGCAGACGCTGGCTTGGCCTTCACGGCAACATCACACATACCAACCTCAGAGGAGGAGTCTGATGAACCCTTTCTACCCTCACTGCCACACAGCCTTCACATGAACCACGGACTGCACAAAGTACAGCAGAGGAAAGCCATGTGTCTCTCATGTCTGTGGAGATGTATTGCTAGAACAAACCAAGCTTGACATCCCTCTGTCATCCTGGTCAGCCTTCTCCACCAAGGAATGCTTCCAGCATTCCAGAGCCCAGGGCCCAGCGTGAGGAGCTATGCATGTTTGTGGGGAAAAACATCTGCAGCAGGAAAGAAGATAAAAAATAAATCAAGCTTCAACTTTCTTCTCTGCAGCCAATGTTTTCCAATTCTCCAAAGGTAGTAAATTGAAACCAGATAATTTTGCTCTATTTTTTTTCACCTCCTGCCTTTTTCCTCTTGTGGCTTTGGATGAAGCAATGTGATAAGCCCATACATTTCAGCTCACTCTGTATCTCACCAATTTGGAAAATACATCACTGTCATGTACTGGAGCTGGAGCTGCAAACACTGCAGATGAGTGTAAGAGACTTGTCATCCTTACTTCTAACAACAAAGCAGCAAATTCCTCAGGTGTAAAGTAAAGGCACAAAGCGTCCTCCAAAAGTGACATATTTAGTGTGTGTGTGTTTCAGCAGAAATACTTGAAATATTAAGAATTAGATACGTGGACAACTATGACAGTAGAGATTTGCTGATGATTTTTACATGAAGCCTGCTCAAGGCATGGGTGATTGCAGGGCACAGGAAGTGGGCAGCAGAACAGAAGAGGGAATGGGGGCATTAGGAGAAACTATTCTAATCAATGCATGAACTCATCCCACTTCTTGTCTGATTGATATTTGAGTGAAGTAGAAAGGAAAGAAAATGTTTGGCTGGTTTGGTGGTATTTTTTTTTACCTTATTACGAAGCTCCAGTCCCACTCTGGAAGTCAGGAAGCTGGCTTGTAGCATCACCTCTCCTCTTTCTTCCTGCATCTTCCCTTAGGCAGGCAACCTCTCCCCAGACAAAATCTGTCTCTAATACAAGATCTATATTCCAGGCTTTTCCCTTTTGAGCATTCCTTCGAATGGCAACACAGCACTGATTTTCATTACTTGTGCAAAGCAGCCAAGCAATGCTCTTTCTCCTGTGTGATACCGGAGATATAAACTTAAGCTCCACTGTCCTCAAAGAGGGAGGGTTGCCTGGCAAGTTCAGAAAGTCTTCTGAAATATTGTAATCCAAGCCAAACTGGAGCTCATCAAGCTTCATCATCCAAAGAGTGGATACACCTGTAAAGAAAACACAGTTTTAATACCTGGATCAGGACAGACTGACAAACTTCTGGGCTTTAGGCATGATTTCTATTAGTATCAAAAGAGTGATGTCTGGTTTACCCTTCAAAGGACACACTGACCTTGCAGTACTGACAGAAGAACATTTTGTTCTTGCCTGAAGATTCAGCCAACAGAAGGTACTACTCAAACAGAGACAAACAAGGGATGTCTGAAAAATCTCATTCTATCATCTTTGCAGGGTTTAAAGATCTTAATTAATTTTTTTACTATTCCAAATAAGTGGGAAAAAATATAAAAACCTTGACATTTTTAAGGTTGCTACATTGAAACTCATGTTGATTTGAAGCACTTTGTTTCAACAGTTGGAAAATTTCCCTTTGGGGTCATAAACTTTTACACTTCGCATTATAAGTTCCATTAGAAACAAAGAATCCTTTTGAATACAAACTCAAAACTAAAATGCAAACACAGTTAGAAAGTTTAGATGCACTCTTAGTAGCCAGTAACCCTAATCCAGTAACCCTAACCCTAATCTAGTAACCCTAACCCTAACCCTCTCCAAATCTTTACTATACCTTTTCCAGAAAGAAGGATTATTGAGGCTGATTGTCTCCTGAGGGTGCATTCAACTGCAACATGGTGGAGTATTAGTGACAAAGTCACAGTCAGCTCAAATGCCAACAAAGGAAACATTGAGCTACTTTAATCAAATTAAGTGGATTTTAATACACAATGCAATATAGTTAGCTTTACGTGTAAATTCTACCCTAAAACAATTTCAGTGCTCAACTACAGACTCACACAGACTAGCAAAATGACTACAACATATGTTGATTAAAACTAATGCAGACATTGCTCCACTGGGTATAACATACAGGTCCAATGAGGAGGCAGGAAAAACTCCAAAAATTGTATCTAGATTGAATTCTAAGTTTTATCAAAACCAGCAAATTTTTGTGCACAAAGAGAAACATAAACACAGTATCCAGGTACTTTGTATAAACTAAACACTTTCATGGTGTCCAGGAGCTCCTCCAGCGGACACTGTCCAGACACAATCAGCCCAACACAATGGTTCTGAGAAAGAAATAAGCAGCCTTCGTCTGCATTCAGGGAACATTTGGGAGAGGTGAAGAATCAACACAACGGAGATCCCTACACAGTTTCTATGGATGGGAAGAGCCGCGGAAGAAAAGGTCAGCAGCCTCATCCCATCAGGAACGAACTGCAAGCTAACTTCAACCCAGCAACTGGGAAGTATTTCCAGGGTAGGTGATACAGAAACTAGCTCAAGTTTAGAAGACAGCTGGGAATAACTTGTAATTTAGCCTCATAAAAGAAGAGATCTCTTTTATCCATGGATGTTTGGTCCTATCCAGAGTTAACGTTCCTAGTTACAGAGACCCATGATGAAGTGGAATCCCTGCCCGTGGTGGGGGATCAGAATAGATGATCTCTACGGTCCCTTCCAGCCCAGGCCTTTCTATGATATGATTCTATGAGAAGCAGGAGGGCTGGTCTATGCTGCTAAAGAAACTCCCTCCACTTTGGATGCAAGATGTGGCACGGGAGGTACAAACATACCTTTGCTAGGGAAGCCGAGTGGGATGGTTCACCTCATTGCCAGAAGGAACAAGATCATAACTGGTGTGGAGGAAGCAAATGGCTCTGGCACTCCCTGGGAGCATGGGAAATTCAGTTAAGAAGACAGGAAACAGGGCCCAAGGCATGAGGGTGGCAATACCATCCACAGCTCCAGAAATGCATCTCTTTGACCATCTCTTGCTGATTTCTCTGTTTACATTTATATGCCACGCTGCTTCTCTTGCTGCAAGATCTTCAGTGCTGTTTTGGGGCCCTGACTCTCTGAAGGACCCCACACACAAATCAAGGGGATGCAGGCTCCTCTGGGGTTGTACAATACTATTCATCATGTCCATCTCCATCCTGGCAATCACTGGGCCAGGCTCTCCCCGCCACATAATTCAAACCACTTGATGGCCCATCCTTGGACAGGTCACGGTGCTGTGTCATGCATTAGAGAGGAAGAGACAGGAATAGGATGAGATCTGCACCTTTGGGCCATTTGTCTCACAGGCACCAACCACATCAACACCTCCTCCTCACGGAGGGACTTTGCCACACCCCAAGGTGACACAATAGCCCTCATTTGGGGTGATGAGATTCTTTTCTTCTTCAAAGACCTTGTGGCTGCCAAGCACCTTTCAACACCAGGTGTCCACGTCAGTACTTTCCAGTAAGCACCACAAACCGGTCTGCTCTGAAGACACGCTCTCCGTGATGTTGAAAATCAGCCACCAGCAGAAGTCATTGAGGAAGAGGGAGGAAGAGTAGTGGGGTGGAAGGAGCTCCAGCGCACACCAGGGCTGGGTATGTATCAGAAGGGCTGTGACCATAAGTCACATAAGTTGCAGTGTGCAGCCTAGAAAGAGACTGCATGGCTCAGGGCCCTTGGAATTATGGAACATTATCCTCAGGCTGCTGGCAATATTCCCTTGGGCAGGGCACAATGCTGACACAGTGACATTAAAAGCACAACTTCCAATAGCATCCTGGCTGCCCAAAGCCTTGGCATGAGACAGCTGAGCTGTCCCGAAGCTGACCCTCCCTGGAGGAACACCGCATGCTGACAATCCTGGCACAGGGATTAGCAAGGCAGTGTTAAAGTGCTAAACACAGACAGAACCAGGGAGCGAAACAGCTTCCTGCAAATAAGGGGACAGGCAGGAACATCTTTGCACACATTTGTCGCTGCACAAGGAGAGCCTGCCCTGTTCTCAGCTGAAGTCAGTGTTCAGATGGACAAATGTCTTGCCCACATGGCTGAGCTGCAATAGCACAGGTACACAGTGACCTGTAACCAGGCAAACCTGGGGCACAGTACTTACAATTACATGCAAGACTACCTCCAAACACCCTGCCCGAATGGTAAAAACAAGAATAATTTGGGTTACAGTCTGGATTGCCTTCCTCTCCCACACTTCCTTGACAGCTGGTTGTCCCTGCTTCTGCTGCTGAATTTCCCCCTCCTCCCCATTCCTGCATTACTCATGAATTAGCAACACACACAGCAGCAGGCAGTAAAACACACCAGCAGCACTGCTGAAGGCACAAACTTCAACAGTGGCTTAAGCAGATGTGCTAAGGAAACATTTGGATGTTATTACCAAAAAGCTTTCTAGGTTCCCCGTCAGATCAACACCTCTGTTTCCTCTGAATCATTATACAAAAGAAACAACATAGAACCAATAATAAAAACACCTCAATTGGAAATAGAGTCAGCTCACTCTAACGTCTGGAAATTCACCAGCACAGACCCAAACCAGGGGTCAAGTCAAGGAACTTGGTGCTACACTCTGTAGCCAGCAATGACAGGTTTGTCTGGTACAGGGTTTGCAGGTTAACCATCTCCATGGGAGAAAGCAATCCATCAATACCTGAAGAGGTTAAAAATATCTGTAGGACGCTGGAGCTCATAGCATGTGTCTGTCCCATGCACTGAGATACATCTCAGTGTTATTTCCCTCCTGTAAACTACTTTCCTTCCCCCAGCTCTGTAAAATTCATTCCTAGCAGCTCTCAGCTGTGTAAAGATTTTTTACATGTGGCTGGTACACTGGCTGGACTAAAACTCCTTTCAGAATATAAACCAAGAAAAAAAAAATACATCAAAAAGATTAAAGAGACGCTTGGCATATTAAAGAGATGGCTACATGGAAACTTTTTAAACATACGAGACCTACACGACTGACTGAGGCAAGAGGCATAATTGGCCCAATGTGAGCTCACAAGGCAGGCCCACGACTCTTGGCTACACAGGCGAAGGATGTCACGTACCAGTAGGGGAGGCCCTGTTATCTTTGGGCCTTGGGCTGGTACAGCCGCTGGGAGAGCAAGGTTTAATACTCGTACCCACACTTCAAGAATAATGCTGGAAAAACTGGAGAGAGTTCAGAGGACAACCACAAGAACAAACCCAGGCTTGTAGCAAGGAGCTCAAGGAAGTCAATCAAAGAGAAAGTTAAAAGGCACCTCACAGCCTGTAGGTACCTGTCAGAAGAGTGTTCCTTAGTCTGCCAGACAAAGGCATAATGAGACCAAAGGTTGAAAGTTGAAGCTCGACAGAAAACAAACCAGAAACAACTACACCATTTTTCAACACTGCAGGTAATTAACAAAGGGAAAAGTTCTCCAACTGCCATGGACGAGAATCCAGCACTGGCAATTTTTAAAATAAGATGGGATGCTTCCACCTTGCTTCTCTCGCTCCCCCAAAAGTGTATGCTTGGTTCCATTCCCAACTACTGACCCCAGAGTGGAAACTAATTCAAGCAATCTCTTATACTTCAGGACAGACTTAACATGCACCATGACATTAAAGCCTAGAAATTGATGAGGTACAAAGAACAAGAGGCCGAATTATTGGTGGTACAAAGAACAAGAGTTCTTTGTACCTAACCATTATCAGTGGTTAGGCTTGTCCATCCCCAGAGATCCCTGTGCCATCCAAAAGTCCTCTGCATCCCATCACTATCAAGATGTGGATTTAACTGAAGAACAGCAAAAGAGCCAGATCCCTGCCACAAGAAGCAAAGCAAGATCCTGTTAAACCAAGAAACCCACTCCAACTTTTTTTCCCAACTAAATAAACAGGAAAAATCACATCCAGACAAAAGCAAGTTAAAAAAAATAACACAGGGCAGAAAGAAAGCATGATATAAGAAATAAGTACTCTATAGTGAGAACAATCATTCACTCACTGGAACAAACTCCCCAGGGAGATGGTGAAGTCCCCACCACTGGAGGTTTTCAAAATGCAACTGCACAAGGTTGCTAAAATCATCTAGTCTCCCTTTCCCACAGAAGATTGGACCAGATGATTCCTTCCAGTCTGGGCCAGTCTGTGGCTCTATGAAAGGCACACAAAACTTTCCTGACTACTAACACTTGAGCTAAAGTAATGAAGCTCCCAACCCTGATGCTCTGAAATGCCCACTGATGTTAATCATAATCATGCTTCCAGGTTCCCTTTGTGCTTCTTGACTCCAGGATTTTCACAACTGCAGGGTCTTAGAGGGCTGGGTCTCAAAAGCATATCCCAGGACATGGTCCCTGACTCCATCCTCTCTCAGAGAGCTGGAAAGTCCTCCTTGCAAACAGAAAGCAAACCCCAGCTCCTGGCTGGTTTGCTTAAAGTTTTCATTGCCATGGTGCTGGCTCATAGCTGTGAGTTTGCAATACCTTCCCTCATCCAGGCCTCTTCTTCCTTCAGGGATTAAAATGTGTGGGTCCACTGTGACAGCCAGAGGATTAAAACACTAAAAAAACATTAAAACCTGTGGCACAAAAATCAAGGAGCTGCTATCATTCCCTAAGAAACCTGGAGGCTGCAGTCAAAACCCAGCCTCCTCCAGCCCTAAACCTACGTTTGGTAGCTGGAAAATACCGGGGGAGCCAGGAATGGGGATGGACTTTTGGGGCTGGAAAGCATGGCAATCACTCCCTAAGACCAAGTCTCAATCTTGCATAAGGGAGGTCACGAGTTTCTTACCTTTGATTTGAACACTACTGCTAGTGTTTTCCTAAGCCCCACCTTCCAGGGAGGCAGGCAGGCTCCATGCAAAGAGCTCGAGATATGGAGATGGTAAGTCACCTTCTTGATGGCTGGTTTGAATACTTAAAAGCCTTTCGTATTTAAGAAAGGCACTTTAACTCTGATTTATCTGCACTGCATTTGCGGTCAGGGGTGCCTGTGATATAGCTGCTGGCTTCAGGAGGTGCTTTGCCTGATTTCCTCAGCTGTTCACAAAATCCATCTCCAGGAGAAACCCTGGGGCCCCTCTGCTCTCTTCCCCTGCAGACAGCCTGTCTTCTGCCCCCACCCTTTCTTCTGTATTTATAATCGCCAAAGGAGAAGAGGAGCTTTCAAAGGATTTAGCACAAGTGACTGGCAGGGAATCGCTGCTGCGGGTGGCTGGTAAGCAGGAGAGGGGAGGAAAGGAAAGGCAAGGCAGAACAAACACTTTCATTCCCATTGTTTCCACCGCAAGGTGAATCCACACATTTCACCACATCCATTTTCCCCCCAAAACGCCTCCTGCTCTCTACCAGCTTTTCCATATACTCACACACACAAGGCTGCCCTTCCCCAAACATCCTCCTCGGATGCCTCACAACCACAAACTCCTGTGACCCTGTGCCGTTCTCCCACAGCCTCATTAACAATAATTATTACTCCAGTTACTAAACCTCCTCCTCGGTGCTCACCTCTCAAAGGACAATTCTAACCTGTCTGGCTGAGCAGCACTCGCCACCAAGTAGGGAAACCTGGGTTAAAAGAAGATGCTCACGGTCACATCAAATGCTTCCGACAGAAACAGGGGTCACATTCCACTACCCAGAGATGCATCTGCACAGGGAGCTCCTCCTGCCCATCCCATCTGCCATCTGCAGCATCTTTATCCCACTTGCAAGGGCACAAGTTTTGAGAGACTTGTACTGAAGCTTCAGCACTTCCACAGACTCTCTGGTGTTCAAAATGTTTATTTTAGAACTGTGTTTGTTTATCTCTAAGCATAGATTCATTTCCAATTTATGTCAGCAAAATAAAAACCAAAATGCAAAACAAAAATGAAAAAAGAGCCCGCCTGACTTGGAAGCCTAAAAATAGACCTGCGTATCGCAAATAGTGAACTGTCAGGTAAAGGCTGTGGATTGAAGGTTCAAATGAATAATGTGTTTGTTTTTCCTGCTTCAATACTTTCCTGCTGTTATCACTGTACAAATAACTCAGCACACGCTAATTACTCTGATGGCAATTTCCTGGGAACTGGTACTTAAGTATTAGGCCAAATTTATTGCCAAGCATCACAGAATAGTCCTCCCCTTGCACTCCCAAACAAACAAACAAACAAACAAACAGGCCCAGCTGCCAAATCCCCCTGTCCTTCACCACTGCAGACCCAGCGCTGCCAGTACGGTCCCACTCCTGACTCCAACATGGGCTGTAGGATCTGCCCTGAGCAACACATTTTTCCTGACAAGCCTGCTTAAAGCTAAGATGCAAACATAGAAGATGGATATGGCAGTGCCAGAACATGGGCTTATCTCCTTCGAGGTGTTCACTGTATGTATAAATTGTGGATCCCAAGCAGTATTTGTGCAGTAAAAGGGATTTAATCTTGGGAACCGAGAGTACAAGCACCTTTTCTGCAAGGCATACACATCAAGAGAGAAAGGATGGGAAGGGAAATGTCTGTGAAATGTTTTCATAAGGCACCCAACAAACCAGTCTCAAGCCCCTTTTAGCCCAAAACCATCCCACAAGGCTCACAGAGTTTATATTCATGGGTGAAATACATCAAAGAACCGCCTAAACAATGCCTGTGGTTTCTGCTGAGTGGTTTTTTTCCTCCACTTGGTATTTATACAGCCATGGATTTGCACTGTAATTCAGTCAAATGCATTAGAGCAAAGATGAAGGGAGGAAAGAGGAGAGGAAAAAAAGTGCTGTTACCTGTGTTACATCCCAAATGGCATTGAATTTCTGTATAAACCTTTGCTGCAACCTCAACCCAAGATGCAGGCTGTTTGCTGAACAGGCAATAAAAACCCAGCATTCTCCTCTGTGGGCTTTTTTAGCCTTTCAGGGTCTTTTTCTTGGGGATGGTTGGCTTGCTTTGGATTTATTGTATTATCATTCCTTTCTGCTTTCACTGTGAGCCAAAGGGTTAAGCGATCTTTCAGATCCTCCCTCGATGCCAACTCCATGCATAACAAGAAAGCTTCCAGCCCAGTGAAAACAACTTGAAAGAAGGGCAGTGACCCAGTGATAGGCTTAAGTTTCAGGTCACAACACCCCTGCTCAAAACCATCCATCTTCCTCTGGCCACAAGTTTGCAGTCAGTCACCTCCCATTAGTGCGATTCATCTCCAGGATTTACAGGAAAACACCTTTTGGGCACCCAGATGTTGTTAGTATCCTCTCTTGCACATGAGGTGAGAGCTGTGAGCTAACAGGGGACACTGCAGGTACACACTGATGCAGTGTCTCCTTGCATCCAGTAATAAGTGCTAAAACCACACGGACCATTAGGTAAAAGAAATAAATAAACCAAACTGCAGTTGCGAGCTTTGGTTTCATTTACTTCAACTTCTGCAAGGAAATGAGTGTTTACAGCCCATGTCAACCAGGACACATGTACACCACACTGCAGGCAGAATCAAAGCTAGATCAGGAGCATCACGAGGCTCCGTTAAAAGCCATGGATCAAAGGAAAGAGGAGGTTTGCTGTTACTACACACTGTGCCAAGGGAAATATGGCATCTCAGGAATGCCATGAAGAAGGATGCAGAAGGGAAGGATGCGCCCACTTTCACCTTTTCCAAAAGGGTTAGTTAGAAATAATCTCCTCCTGGACCACAGAACTGGGGATCATAGAATCGTAGAATGGTTTGGGTTGAAAGGGACCTTTAAAGGTCATCTATTTCAAAGCCCCTGCAATGAGAAGGGACACCAATGGTTCCATTTCTGTGCTGCAACAAGGATGCTACCAAGCAACCCACTGCTAAGAAAACAGTGAACAAAAGGTTCAAACTCCAGCTCCACACGAGCCAAACAGAAACACAGTTCCTGGGAGGGGTATCTTGGCTCATCTGGGGCAAGAAGGACAAAAACTGTCAGTGTGTCATCCAGCCCTGAGTCTGGCACACAACTCAGCTCCTCCCAAGTTCACACCCACCAGGTGTGGTCTTGCTCTAGAAAGATGTTAAGAGAGGGTATCAGGATGGGATGCAAATACAGAAAAAGATGAAGATGTGAAAAGAAGCATCGAACACTCGCCCAACCTCCACCATTTTGTGCTATTATCTCTAAAAGCAAGAGAGCAAAGGACCAAACTGTGTGTGCAGGTACTTGGGTGCTGAGACTTTCCCATTTATCATCATCAACCAAACTGAGCTGGGAAGTGGGGCAGGCACAAAGCCCAAGGAGGTTCCCAGTTCAGCTGCAACTCCCAAGGTTTCGATGTGATTATGCCTGTGACTCTCCCCTACAAGGTTTTTGGCCCCAGGACCAATCCACGATATTGTTTCCATTCGTTCCTTCCTCTCAGCTGTGCCAGTGCATGCCAGTTTGCCAAGCAAGACTGCAAACTGGATTGGAGAACTGAATCGACTGAATAACAACCCAGAGGAGAGAAAAAATGTCAGTTGGATGGGTTCCCTGTTGCGAGTGGGTTCAGCAACATCCTTCACTGTCAGCAGTCTGAGATGGTTTAAGGTACAGTAGTGCAGAAGGATGCTGGACATTGCAGTGACACTGCTCTCCTGCCCACGGGATGAACCACCAAATGTGGTCGCGGGCTTTTATTTTTTAGTCACTAACCGTAGTTATGTGTGCTATCAAAAAAACTGGACTGAATTTGGCTAAGTGATCCCATTTCTCAGCTGACTGGCTTACTGTGTGACCCTGCAGCACTGGAGGAAGCAGCTGGAAATATCGACTGCAAACCCAAAGCAAGCTTTTTCTGACTAGGTGCTGAAGACAGAAGCCCACAGCTGAAAGCTGGTACACACCAGGGACAATGCAAGCATGAGCTGAAACACTGTCAAAGGACATGAGAACTTCACCAGGATCCCTGACCAACAAGCTATGCAGGAGTAGCAAGATGCTAATTTATTCAAGTGCGGTTATCTTTTACTGCCTGGTATATACTCATATGGGATGGATATGTGTATTTATTTTATTATTTGATGAAAATATTCACGCTATGTCCCAAAAAATGCAAATATGTCCTTCAGTGCTCAGGAAGGTGTGTCCTATGGGAATATGAAAAAAAATTCCAAACTATGTTTTGCCTCTTCAGTCAGCTTTCAGACTGATGCATCCCACCATTGCAGCATAAGCACAGGTAGGGTCTGCAGTAATTAACAGTGACCCTTAAAAAGGTCCTGAGCCACCCGTTTTGGGAGGAACTTATTACTGAGCAATGTGAGTGCTAGATACAACTATCCCTTTGCAGTTCATGGCACTATGTGCTGGGTCAGCCTCTGTCCTCCACTCCTGCAGTTCCTGCCACCCTGCAACAAGGTTGGGGGGAAGCCCTACATCCCATCTGCCCCTCTAGGTTAGTCAAGCTGCATGATGCCCTCACAGAATAATAGAATAATTTGGGCTGGAAGGGACCTTTAAAGATCATCTACTCCAACCCCCTGCTGTGAACAGGGACATCAACTTGATCAGGTCACTCAGAGCCCCATGAAACCTGACTTTTAATGTTTCCAGGGATGGGGCATCTACCACCTCTCTGGGCAACCTGTTCTTCCTCTAGGGAGACGAGTGAGCACCCAAACTGCTGCACCCTGATAGACATGAAGTATAAGTGATGATGACACAGGTCAGTGGGAAGATGTGGGAACAAGACCATGGTGTTTCACCCAGTAATCCCAGTAACACTGGGCACTGCCAAGCTGGGTACAATCTGGAGAGATTTTGAAGCCCAAATCTCTTTACTTGGTTTGGAGAGGGCACAACAACTCACTCCTTGTCTCTGGTACACATCACTACCTCTCTTTTACTAGCAAAGTACCCAGTATGGGGTTTTGAGCTAGTCCAGGGCCAACAGCTCTGCAAGAACCCTGGAGAACAGCAGCATCAGAACTGAGAACTGTGACCTCACCACCACAGAGTGCATCGGGGAACTCAGGGCAAGGGCTGAGACCCCCACCCCAAACCACGGCTTGGCTGTGACAGGGCACCCACCCAGGGGCCAGCAGAACAGCCCAGCACATGCAGGAAGGGCTCAGCCATCCAGGCACTGCTGCTGTGCCGGCATTAATCGCCACTCCACGACTGCCAGCCAGGGCGAGCGCCAATGAGAACAAGCCCTGGGGAAGAAACACAGCTCTGCATCCTGGCTTTGCAGCCCGGCTCCTACGTGGTGAAACAAAATGAGAGGCACAGCTCACCCCCTCCAAGGAATACGCCCTTCCTAATGAGAGTCGACCCAGGAGCTATGCGGGAGTGGCGCCCATTCCCAGGCGGGCTCCAACGCCACTGAGAGCCAGCGACGGAGACAGGCAGCCTCCGAGAAAAGAGACACCAGTTGGAAATTTTGCTTTGATGCCGGCTCGCCAGCTAGCTCTGGCACCAGGGAGGAGGAGGAGGAGGAAGGATTGCCGGTCTCGCGATGCTCCCCTGCATGTGCATACACGCAGAGCTGAGCTCAGCCGGAGATCCTGGGAGAGGGCTGCAACAACCGCAGAGCAAGTCACCAGCTGTGCCCCTGCCTGACTGGGCAACACATGGCTGGCACAGCCTGAGCCACGAAATGGCAGCTGACCACCTGCTATGCAGCAAGAAAGCCCATGGAGAAGAGCTGGCGCTGCGCGGACACTACGAAAGGATCGTGTCATACAACCATCCATCGTCATGTCGGTAGGAAAACCTCCATTATCTGTAGCTAAATCTGGGCAGAGCGCAGTGCCAGGACCTCTCCTCATCCGAGAGGTTACGTTCCAGGAGACACAAATACTTTTTATTAGTTTTGCTGCTGCTGGTAGCACAGTAATGATAACAAGCATCGCCCAGCAGCAACAGCAAGGTTCAGGGTCTTGGATTCACAGCAGTATTGATCTAGTTCTAGAAAGCCGACAGTAGCAGAGAGATCAGAATAGATACAAAGGTGATACAATGAAAAGGATGCCCCAATTAAATTCCTGACACTTGTATCCCTTCCCTTCCCCCACCTCCTCTCGTTATCTTTTTTAATTCAGTTCCATAGATCTCAAAGCGCCTAGACTACTTAAGTGCTGTTACCACCATCATAGATGGAGAAACTTCCACTGGGTTGAGCAACCCATCCAACTGTTGCCCAACAACCCGCTGGGAGAGGAGAAAGCAGGACTGGTTTAGCACATGTCTGTCCATTCCTCCACGCTGCCTTGCTGCAGGGTATGAGTTACCAGCAGTCGAGCCGGGTAGTTACATGGCACTGCTGTATTTCCCAGGATAGGGCGTGCCCCACAGTCAGACATGCTGGAAAGCACTGGCTACAGTCCCTGCTAAGAGGATTGTCCGGAATACACCACTTGTTTCATTTGTTTTAGGTTTGGTTGGTTGTTCGCTGTTTGCCTCATCAGAAACTTTCTGTGTTTAAAGCTCAGGAATGCAGACTTTCTGCAGAGAACAAGGGCTGCCAGAGTAGGTAGCAGGTGCGCCTCAGTCTCCCCATCCAAGAAATAAGATTGATATCTGTAGATGTTTTTAAGGGGGGAGGGGTGGAGAGAGGGAATCCACCCAAAAAATCACTAAGGATTTCTGTTACCAATCCCAAACCCTGTCTCCAAGGTCCGAGTTGAACAACTACACACCAGGGTGACTGGGAGAGGGCATTTCAGAGAACCAGAAGTTATAGAGTGTGTGGACCTCATCCCTATCAAAGCAAGCAGGACCTTGGAGCTTCCAAGGTTGCAAAGTTGGATCCTTCTAGCAGCAGCAGCAGACACAAAGCCTGGGGCTACAGTTGTGATGGTGCTTGACTGTTTGAGTCACAGGTGATCCTGGAGAACACCCCCATGGCCAGCAGGTCCACTCTGGCTGGAGGACCACCAAGACAGAAGGTGATGCAAATTACTTCCATTTGCCACATATATTCTCCAGTGTGCTGTCAAGCAGCTGCTTCTTCTCAATCCAGGGGAGTGGATGTGCCAGGTGGAAGAGCAGCCAGAAAAGTCTCTCATCTTGCCACAGACTTATTTGATTTGCTCTTCTTTAATTCCTTCACTCGCTCTAGTGACCGCGTCTTGTCCATCCTATCTCCTCACCTTCCTCAGATTAATTAATTTTCCATTCTTGTAACCTCTTAAATTAAAGTACAAATCAACAATTAAAGGATTATCATCATAGCCATTGAGGATGATGTGTCCAAAAGTAATACTTCCAGAAAAGTCCAGCTTTACCAAGAGGAACTATCTACTGGTGATACCCATGAACAAAACTGAGGCTGATACAGAGCATGGAAGACCACATATGTCCTAGCTCTTGCTGTACAAGTATGGACCATGAAGGGCATGAAGTAGCTTAGTGACTTGGCCCAAAATCCAGAAGCTGGGTACTGAGGCACTACACCTGAGCATCCCAAACATGGGGGGCACTAAGCAACCCTCTTTACCACTCAACTCTCCATCATCCAGTCCTGCCAGGAAAGAGGGTTTAATTAATATTTCAAGTACAAGTGAAATCAATAGACTCTGCCCAAATCCATCTCAGCTGTTGAAATACAATTAGTTTTATCTCAACTTTTAGGAAAAGGCTGTCTCCTTTTCAGCACTGTGCAGCAGGAGAAACCTTGGGGTCCCCAGGTGATGGCTGGTCCCCAGCATATGAACTGAATTAGGTTGCTTCCATTCTCATGACAGATCCTTCAAAACAGTGTCCTTTAAACACAGACCCTAATGCTATCTTCAATAAAACCTTCTCCATGCCTCTGTGGCTAAAACCCAACTGTACCAGCCTCTATTAGGTCGACAGTGTTATTGCACTCATGTTGCTCACTTCTGCTGACAAACTCTCCAGCCACCCAGCCCATGCATCCACAGTTCACACGAATACTTGTCTGCTCATTGTGGATCCAGTGTTACCGGTTTCCTCAACTTCCCAGGCCCTTTATGTGAAACTCCAGTGGCAGAGCCAAAGTGGTGACAGAGGCAGCTGCTGCAAGCAGTCAGGTTGTGCAGAGCACCACATTCCTCCGCTGGGAACAGGCAGCACAAATCAACCTAAAATCGGATTTCATTGCATCTTTCAAATTCTTAACAAGCTAACAAAAATTGCTGCTGTCTTTTTTTATTATTATTTCCTATTTTTAAAGAGACAAGGCTTTTAAAATCAATAGTTAATTTTTGGATGCTAGAATACTCTTGGATGCATCTGCAGATGGTTAATCAAACGCACTAAAGAAATAATAAACCTACTAGTAATAATAATAATAAATCAAATAGCAACATAAATTCCCCAGCAGGATATGTAAGAGTTAGTGACTGTTCCCCTCTTCCCTGACTAGACTCAGGAGCAAGAGAGCATCCATGAGTCTTGCAGTCCATACTAACACTGGGGCAGTGCTACACAGGCAGGGTGGCCCAAGACATGCAGAACAAACTCTTTGGGAAGGAGGTTGGAGCCGTTCAAACCTCATCTTAGGCCATTTGCAGGGCTGAGGGCTTGTCAGGGAGGAGGTAAAGCCTTTTTGGAAGCAGGTAGATGCCCACAGCACAGGAGTCTGGGAAGGGATGCAGGGTGAGATGCAAGATGGGATCCAGGGCAGGATGCAAGAGGAGATGCAGGGCAGGATGCACGGTAATATGTGGAGAACATGCCAGTGGGAAGGACAGCCCTGCTCCAAAGCACTAACCTAAGCTCTTTCCTGGCTCCAGCCTGCCTTCCCAGCACTGTGCCACACACATCTGCACAGGGAGGGCTGCTGTGGCAGAGAGCCAACTCAACAACTCAAGAGGTGCAATTATCATTAAAGCCAAGCAGGCTGGAGCAGGGGAGAGGAGATGCCTCCCCGCCAAATGAATAGGTTTAATGCTACTCACATTCCTGCATTCCTCTGCTGAAGTGTAATGAATAAACTCTCACAAACTGCTAAAAATGAGGTGGTTTTGGTTAAGCAGTGTGAGCATGGAGTGTGTGTTTTGTAATCTTACACCTTTGCAGACAGAGCCCTGCTATTCTGGTAATCCAGGAGCTGAAGTTTTCCAGAGCTGACTTGTGTAGCCAGGCAGAGACATCAGCACATGCCTGTTTTATGGGAACATCATCCCCACCACAAGTGAGGAGATGGAATAGAAAGTGCATGGAGCCAGGCAGACCTCTTCCAAGGCAAGAGTGCAGCCTAAGTCCCTGACCAAAGCAGACACACAAAGCCATTTCTGATGACAGGACAGGATAGGATAGGATTAGAACAGAATAGAACAGACCATTTCAATTGGAAGGGACCTAAAACAACCATCTAGTCCAAATGTCTGACCACTTCAGGGGTGACCAAAAGTTAAAGAACGTAACTAAAGGCATTGTCCAAATGCCTCTTAAACATTGACAGGCCTGGGGTATTGACCATCTCTTTAGGAAGCCTGTTCGAGTGTTTGACTTGGTGTAGAAAGTGTTCTCTTGGTAAAGAATTGCTTCCAAGTGTTCAGTCTGAGCATTCTTTGATTCAGCTTTGAAGCATTCCCACATGTCCTATCAGCGGATCCAAGGGAGAGGAGCTCAGCTCTGCCCCCTTCCTCTCCTCAGGGAGCTGTGGAGAGCAACGAGGTCACCCCTCAGCCTCCTTTTCCCCAAAAATGACAAGCCCAGAGCCCTCAGCCACTCCTCCTAGGATGTGTCTTCCAGCCCTTCCACCAACTTTGTTGCCCTCTGGATACATTCAGGGACCTTCACATCCTTCTAGCACTGCACAGAGAGTTCCAGGTGAGGCTGCACCAATGCTGAACACAGCAGGATAATCACCCCTTCTGCCCATCTGGTTTTTCTGTCTTTGATGCAACCCAGGATGATGTTACACCTAAAGCTTTTCCCTGTGTGCACTGGTTTATCTGCAGAGGATTCTGTCTGGGTCTGGAAGCAATAATAATATTCCCAGTTCTACTGAAAAAAGTAGTGCTCCTTAGCCAAATGTCAGAATTCACTGGTCCCTCTGCTTGGTCTTGGCTTCTCAAAGCTGCCTCTGGCAGCCTCTCCCTTCTCGCCTCTTCATCACTCTCTAGTTCAGATTCAGATTCACCCTCCTCATGATCCCTCTGTGGCTCCAGCCATGGTCCCATCCTTCTCTACTCCCACTTCACCTCTAACAGAAACTTGTATCGTTATGATGATCTGTGCTCTCCTCAATGCAGACTCTCCTCTCTACTGCAGACTGGTCTCCTTATGTTCAATATTAAGTCTCAGGACTTCTTTTGAATGGTCACTCATCCAGCATTCAAATCTGCCATTGTCATTGAAGCTCCTACTTCCCCACATCACAGCCAAGTCAACCACCCTACCACGAGAAACCTAACTTTTCCTGACCAGAGAGTATACTACCATGTGGCTCATGTCTTCTATCCCACTTCATCTTTCCCCTAGTCATCACAAAGGAGCTCTAACTTTCAAGGCTTATCCCACACCCTACAGTATCTGCTGCTGACTCTTATAATGTTGACTTCTGCTTAGGAAGCTGGTCTCCTGGGTCAGTCAGTGGAAAATGTCTTTGATATTGAATGATATTTTCTCCCTTCCTGCCCCTTGTCTGGTAGGAATTCATCTCAAATGTCTGCCAAACCACCTCATTGACTTCATCAAAGCTCTCCTTTGCTGTGACATTTACAAGAAAACTCAATAACTGTGAGGCTGTTGGTGTTCTGAGGCACGTCTGTCAAGATGATCAATAGTGTCCTGGCATTTTTATTTACTCCCCCATCTGCATGTAACCAGCCACAACCTCCCATCATTGATCCAGACCAACAGTTCCTTGGAGAATGGACAGCCTTTGATTCAGTTTTGATTCTTTGATACTTGTACAAAGAACAGCAGGCTCTGGGGCACAGTTAATGCTCCTCCTGTCACAGTAGTGAAAATAACACTTTTGAATACCCATCAAGGTCAAGGGATACTTGTTTGCACTAGGTATGACCCCCAGGTTTACAGTAGAGAACACGACCAAGCCCTCTTGCATAATATTGCCAGGAAGCCACAAGATACCTGAGGACAGCTCACAGTGCACCAAGACCCAGATGTCCTGTTATTGCACCTAGTTACAACAACACCCTATATGTTCCCAAACAAATCACAGCACAATGTGCTTCCACCAGTCACTATTAGCATCTCTTGGCACACCACTCTTGGCAGCACAGAAGGCATCCCACAACGATTTTTTGGATGTCAAACGGCAAAGCATCACCCTTGTTTGCAAGCACAAAGTCCATGCTGACTACTCAGCCATGACTGCACTGCGTGACCCTCCATCACAGCAAGCCCTGCTAAAAAGTTTGTCCCCATCTCTCTTATAAGCCCTCTTTAGGAACTGAAAGGCCACAATAAGGTCTCCCAGGAGTCTCCTCTTCACGCTGAAAAACCCACCTCTCAGCCTATCCTCAGTGTCACTGTGCTCTTGGAGACCAGATGAGTTGGTCTGGACTGCTGAGGCTTTGCCATCCCTCCACTTTTGTCATCCAAAGGTGACCACCAAGAAGCATTTCCTGCTGCCGATCGGCCCCTGGAGCAGGGGCAGCCCGGAGCAAGACCTCAGGTTGCTCTAGTCCAAACTCTGATCAGCTCCAGCTCCAACCCCAACATGTACACTGGCATCCCTGTTATCCAGTCAAGATACCCAACTGGCCAGGAAGACAACCTGTTACTATCGCATCTCACACCCTGGGCAGCTCTGACACAGAGCCACAGCTTTGCACGGCTCTGTGGATGCTTCTAGCAGATATAAAGACATTAGGGGAAAAAAGCAAACCACGTGGAGATGACTTTCCCTCCACTGCCCAGAAGAGACTTGCAAGGCAAGTTCTTCCACCAGGCTCCAGCAGCCCCGATCAGCACAGCTCCACCAGCTCACTGACTGATGGGAATCCAACAGCCCTGCACTGCAGCACTAAATGGAGATTCACACACAGCAGGGCTGGGTTTGTTCCTCCTTTCTCACTCACCTATTAGATGAACTTGACTTGAACTGACTCTCTAATGGCAGCAGCCAGGCGTAAACCACAGACCTTACACATAGTGAGAGCTCTCCTGTCTCTTTCAGTGCTTCTTGCTGGAGCTGAGCCACATCTCTGCAGGTTCAGGATTGATTTGCCTCATACAGAGGGACCCCATAGCATCTGCACTGCATGATGCAGGCTCTGCCTTCTCCACTGGGAAGCATTTCCCATGCTCACACCAGACATTTTGCACACATGCACATGAAAAAGTTACCTGGGCAAGAGCTTGCTCCTGCCAGTTTGCCGTCACCTGTGCTGCAGGTGAGCTGCAACACTTCTGATCAGGGTTTCTCCACAACGTGCAAGGATGAAAACACTGTTCTCTAAGAAACAGTAAGACTCTGCTTGGTTGAACAAAATCAATTCCTTTGTTTTTATTAATGTAACAATTTCACATCACAGGCATTTTCAGGCTTCCTGTGATTATTTTGTACATCCAGTGCCACACAGTTCACAGGTACAGCCAACGGCGACAAGGTCCCTCTGAGGCTCTGATGAGTAGGGATTTCACATGATCCGAGTGGGACGTGTCTACCCAGACATGTGCAGACAGACCTGGTCTTGCTCTGCTTGTGCTCAAAGCTGACCAGGACTCAATCCAGCTTAAGGCACAGAGCCACATTAGTACAGCACTCTGCCCAACCTCATATGACCGAAGTGGGTGCCCTGGGCAAACACCAACCAGACCTTTGATTTTGCCATCCATAACAGTTATATGAGAACGGAAGGGTTATAAATCATCAACGGCACAGAAAATTCCTAATAACCATAACTAGTAACTATAACTATTAGGAAGAACAGATTTAAGTGAACAAGTGTGCTGCTCTGCCCTGTTAGAATGGTGGATTTCAAACCATCTGGTCCTTGGGGAGCCATGTTCCATATTGTATGGGTCTGCGGAAAATAACACAAAAAATGCAATTCTGTTGTCAGAAGGCTTAAATTCCCTTGCAAGGATCCCACATTTTCAATTAGGAAAAAAAAAAAAGTAAAGTATTTAGGAATTTACAAGGTGAGAAAGGTTTGCAAAACCAGTTAGAAGGTGCTTAGTGAAGGGAAATCCACTCCTGGGTGAAAAAAGCTGTTAAAAACTGAATCCACCAAACCCCCTACAACATCAGTGACCTCTCATTGCTACAGTTTGTGAGGAACAGTTTATTCAGTAAAAAGGAAACTGTTCACAAGGAAGCGAATTGAAATTTAGCCAGTACAAAGATAAATGTGAATGTACAAAGAAAGGTTCTAAGATCTCGAATGATCATCAACAGGCACCTCCAGTAACAAGTGTTTTTTAAAGGTGGGAAAACAGTCATTCCCTGAATCACCAATGTCCTCCTGTATAGATGGCACCTGGAAGTGCCCTATAGCCCATCCAAGCAGCCATCAGGCTCAATCACGTTTAGCTTGAATGCATGAATAACACAGGAGAATAAAGCATATTTCTACACATACGTGGGTGACAAGACAAACATACACTGAAAGGAGCTGACGGTCCACCAGGTTTTTCCCTTCTGTTGAAATAAAATATATATATACCCTATGTCATGATTATCTATGGAGGACCTTGGTTTGTTTCAAGATAGTTCAGAGGGAAAAAAAAAATTAATGACCATCTACAGCTCATCACTTTCAGGACTCTCAAAGCAGTTGACCTTTTCGGAGAGATAAAAAAGCACAAAACTTTTTCATCTTATAAACAATGTGGATGTAATCTTGATGGGTGAGGTGGACTGGGCTAAAACTCACTGCTCAGCTCCAAAATATGCCCAAGTCTAAACTAAACCCCTATCAATGCCAAAAATCAAGTAACCTTTCCTCACTTCCCAGAGATGTGGCTGGCCCTGGTGTTCACCAAACCCCTCCAGATGCTGATTCAGCTGAAATTCTGACCAGCAGAAATCTCACCCAGCACAGACACAAACTCACTTTCTATCAGCACAGTGAGCTGTGACAGATCAGTGCCAGAGCAAGCACATGGGCTGAGGAGGGTTCAGAAGAGAGTGGTACCATCAGCATTGGTGGCAGGAACGGTGACAGCCCAGCACAGCCCAGCACACAGTCAACAAGCAGCAGAAAGGAGAAATAGACAAGGAGAAGGGAAGATGATAATAGATAAAACTCTCCTTTTGTTTTGGGGAAACTGCCTATAAGTAAAACCCCAAAGCAAACACAAACCAGGCAGCTGAAGAGAAGGGTGCTGAGTTCTGTTTTGGATTTGCTTGGAGTTTATCAGCCTGGTTGGCAGGACACTTGTAAGTAGCTCATCCTAAGGAAAATTCCTCTGATTTTCCTTAAAAGTTCCAAGCTGCTTTAAACAAACAACAAAAACTATTCTAAGGTACTGCCTACCCCCAGATTCCCTGACCACACAAACACACTTATTTTACCTCTGAACAAATATTTTGCCACTCCTTACCTCTGCATGAAGAAACCAACTGAGGGAAAGGTAGAAGGCACCTGCTTAGTCCAGGAGAAACAGAATATGTGCACGATGCTCTGAAAATTGCACAAAACACTCAAGTGGGAAACAAAAGTAAGTGAATAGACCGAGAAGCTGCTCTCGGCCCTGGTACTGGGTATGGGACCGTGAAGCTCAGATTGCTCCTAGAGGTGCCTATAGCTGGTAACCCCTGCCTTGCAACCTCTGTGTGCCCCATGCTGGGCTTTCTCTTCTGTTCATTAAACCACAGTGAAATACCCTTTTTGAAGTGGTTTTCCAGAAAGGGCTCTGACAGATTTGAGGTGTGGCTCTGGCACTTTTCTGTCAGTCCAAATTAGGGATGCTGCCGCCTGGCACCAGTGCTGCTGCCCGTGTGCAGCATGGCCACGACACAGCACTTCATCTTTGCCAACAAAGAATCTTTTTTTTTTTTTTTTAAATATATATATAATTTCATTAAGGTCACTTCTACCTGAACCAAATTCATCAAAACTTGTCTCTCAGCAGTACCATTTGCCCAAAACCCTGCTCTGTACAACCAGGCTTTATTCCAAGTGAGATGTTGACTGTAAAGCTGGCATGATGGTGCCATGCATCCCACTCCCAAGTCCACCTCAAGTCGGGATCATGTGTCCCTTCCATAGCCAGGGACAGTGGGAGAAAACCAGCCAGGGAAAGTGGCAGTGGGAGAACACCAGCACTGTGCAGGAAGGAAAGACGGATACACCACCCTGAGCACACAGGACCTCGTGGCCCAGCATCTCCCTAAAGATTTTGTCCCATGGCCCACGTGAATTCATACACAGCAGACTCTGGAAGATTTCTGATTGAAATCTTGAATTCTAGTGATCTAGAGATCACTAGATCTCTCACTCTTTTAAGCAAGTTTTGGTGGTTCTCTGTTCTTTGGCTTCACTTGAAGATATTATGAGTGTACACAGGATGCTTCAAACACAGAAGGAAGCACTGCAGAACAAGAGACTTGGGCAATGCCAAGCAGCAAAAAAAAAGCAAATAAGTTTCCAAACCATCAGCAAACAGAGTGAGGATGGTAGAATCCTAAAAAACGTGTACAAGCAGCAAGAATTAAAACACATGGATAAATGGGAAGGAGCCTCCCTGCAGTGTGGGGATATTTCAGAGTGGGAAAGGTAGATGAAGTGAGTACCGTGGGCATGAATCAGACGGTACGCAGCAACAACTCTTTGCATAAATGACTGGGGTCGGGGTGGAAATACTTTGGTAAATGACACAATAAAATCCATTCAGTCACTTTATAAAAAAAAAAATACTGCCTAATTTTTGTATGATAATGTAATTTGCTGCTGTCACTAGACCTGAGGTCACAGTTCAACAGGATGCTGGCACGGACTCTGTAGTACCTGCTGCGACTGCAGAACCCCTGAGAAGTGGTACGATATGGTGACCCTTGAACCGTCCGTGTCTGCTCAAAAATGGAGCCAGGTAAAGCCACATCAGGCATCATCCATGCACCCCACTGATTTTGCACTCCATCCAGTATCATCTGTCCTCCCCTGGGCCGCGTGAAGCCAGCCCAAACACAGCAAGCCGTCGTAACCTTCACGTGCTGAGTTCAGCCTGATCCCATGGAGAGGCGATTGGATGCCCAGGGCTGATCTGGATCAAAGCCACCCTGCTGGATCACCTGGTCGAGCCAGCCACAAGTTGAAACTACCTTGAAACCTGCACCTCAGAAGGGTATGTGAGTGGAAAACGACACAGCACCCAGTTCCTCCTTGTACAGAGGAGGAACGAGACATGATAGTTGTTTTATAAGCTGGAGCACTGGGGAATGGTGAATGTAAACTTAATTAGGTTACAGTTCTGTCACTTTTTCTTGTTTGCTGCATAAACAAAGCTCAGTATTAAGAAAGAACACAGAAAACAACAATCAAAAATTACAAATGCCTTGTGTTTCAAAGAAAATAAGTTCCCAAAATAAGCCTCATACAGTCTCACTGCTAACTCAGCTTAGGGGACAAATACATTCAGAAACTATAAAATAAAAGAAATGCTATATTCCCCACTCTTCTTTGGTTCTTCACTTTTCAAGGAGATGCTGACTCCAAAGCCCAGCAGGAGCCATTTGAATGGTAATAGTACGAAGCATCTGCAATCCAAGGAAGAAAACATTCTGTGAACCAATGTACCCACCTAATCCACTCCCTCCTCTTTCTCTTTCACCAACTGGCTTTACAGACACCTTTCCCCAGGATAACTCTTTTAACTCACTGTTCTCTGGACCTGAACCCATCCAAACTCCCTCTCTCCCCAGCTCCCCTTCCTATAGGCACTGTAAACCATCAGAGGCTCATCACCAGGCAGGGGCAGCTGCAAGATGTCCAAACGCATCAATGTTTGATTTTTACTTTTGTATTATTATTGCATTTTTAAATCGAATTTTCTTTGGAAATTATTTCAATGGGGTCACTGTTGGCCTCTTTACAGTTTTACTCACCCAAAACACCACAGCTCTTCTCTGAACCAAATGATGCACGTGAGGCATCTCTGGAGACCTTGTCACCAGCATGACCCCAGCATTTCACACACCAGCATAAAAAGAGCCACTAAGCCCCAATGTGTAAAAGGCAGGGGATGTTGGGGGCGACTCATCCCAGACACCAGTGGGGTGACACCATGGCCAGAGGGCCTCCAGTGCTGGCAAACACCTCCCATTCAATCCTTGTTGACTCTGCCAACAGCAGCAGCCTTCAAGTTGTGACTCCCTGCAGCTTCCACAAATTTCAAAACACAAGTTGGAAAAAGCTTCAGACCTAACCTCATCTAACCTTCATGTGCAAATTCATGCCCAAAAGAGGTTCCACCTGGACAAGGTGATGCTCAGGCTTCAAAGGACTCTGCTGGCCATCTCATGCAGAGTGGGCAGCACACCCTGAAGGGGTAAAGAAGGACTGTGCTGCAAAGGAAGTGCCACCTGAGAGCAGGAATCTATCACCATCACTATCCCTTGGGCTATCACTGAGGAAAGTCAGGGTGGTAGTACAAGGTTGATGTGTTGCACAGATGCCCTTGATGGTCCTACCTACCCAGACGTGTCAGCGACAGGGCTGGGAAACAGAAAGGAATCTGGGAGGAGAAGTGAGGAGAGCTTGCACAGACTGAAAGGTGCAGCAAGTGGGAAATTTGGACCTAATCCCAATTTCAAAGGAGGGGGCTCAGCCAGATGAAGCACACATTTCCCCTGCAGAGCTTCCCCAAACACTCAGCCTCTGCTGCTGATCGCCCCAAGGTGCTGCTACTTTGACGCTCAGCCCAGCAGCACTATGACAGGCAGCAATGCTACGGGTTCACATGCATGCCCCAAAGCTCCTTCACCCATCACCAACTACTCTGTTGGGAATCCAACTGCAAAAGTAGCATGCACACAAAGTCACACATGTGCCATAAAAATAGTTGAAATCAGGATTCCTGCCCCTTTAATCAGCTTTTAACTGCCAAGGTAAAACAGGTCAGATGCTTGACAGGAGTCACACTTGAAAGCATCAGAAGCGTGATAGGCTTTTTTGTGGAAATCTTCTTTTTTTTCAACAAATGTATCTTTGAAATCAAAAGCAGCCTGTGGGAAGACTTAGGAAAACCTGAAATAACAGCAATGATCCAACCAGCAGGTACCACTGAACACAGCAAAGGCAAAAGCACTTAAAGTCAAGTGAAGTTAATGGCACAGCTTGGAAGTTTGTAAGTGAACAAAAAGTTAAAGAAACACAAAGCACAAAGACTCGAAATTACCAAAAGAGATGGGCAGGAAACAGAAAGAGAAATGGAGAGAGGGGACAGTAAATCTTCACCAGTCACACCAGCTGTTTCTAGGGCACCATGGGTACTATTTCAGCATCTTCCTTCAAATGGCAACACTATTTTATGAATGCACCCAAGCACACTGGCACAGCCCTGCCACCACTAAAACTTCTTATAAACTGCTGTTTTACCATGCTAAATACCAGCAGTTTACGGGCAAACTTCCCGGCAGGCTCTTGCCCAGGGAGCAGCAGGTTTGGCACTTTACCAAGGGAGTTCTGGCAGATGCTCCAGCTGTGGGTCTTCATCCCGACTTCAGGCTCTTGGAAAGACATCAACCCGTGTAAGAGGAGTGTTGTAAAAAAAGCTGAGCTCACCCAGATTAAGCCCTTTTCAGTCTGGGAAGTTTCCCACCACATTTTTTTAAATCATAGTCATGCATGGGGAGGTTACCCAGGCACAGGGCTGGAGCATCAGGATACCAGTGTATCCTCCGTGGTTGAGCATTGTGGGCAATGAGCAACAGCCCCGTCAGCTTCTTACACAACACCAGGCTGTTTATGTTTTTAACTAAAATGGTGAAAACAGAGGGAGGGAGGGGAAATTCACTGCAAGCTAGAATATTAACCAGTCAGAAAGAATGTCACTGCCCCCTCTACCCCGTATAGTACCCCAATATTGTGCCAAACCCACATAGCTGGATTAGCGATGCACTCTCTGGAGGTCAGTGAAGAAGGAGGGGGAGGAGGTGCTACAGGTGCCTGTAGATTGTGGTGCAGACCATGGTGAGGGCAGCTGTGCCCCTGCAGCCCATGGGGGCCAACAGGGTGCAGAGATCCTCTGGGAGCCCATGGATGAGACCCATGCTGGAGCAGGTGGATGCCCAAAAGAAGGCTGTGACCCTATGGCAAGCCCACGCTGGAGCAGGCTCCTGGCAGGGACCTACGGAGAAAGGAGCCCACACAAGAGCATGTTTGCTGGTAGGACTTGTGACCTTGTGGGGGACCCACAAGGGAGCAACCTGTTCCTGAAGGACTGCACCCCATGGAAACAAACACACCTTGGGGCAATTTGTGAAGAACTGTAGCCTGTGGGAAGGACTCATGCTGCAGAAGTTCATGTCTCCCATAGAAGGGACTCCACGCTGGAGCAGGGAAAGGACTCCTCTCCCTGAGAAGTGAAAGAAACAACCTTTGGTGAACTGACCATAACCCCCATTCCCTGTCTCCCTGTGCTGCCTGGGGGTAAGGAGGTAGAGCCTGGGAAGGAGGGATGGGTGGGTGGTTGGTGTTTTTGAGATTTGTTTTACTTCTCATTATCGTGCTCTACTTTTGACTGGTAATAAATTCAGTTAATTTCCCCAAGTCAAGTCTGCTTTGCCCAGGACAGTAATCAGCTTGTGATCTCTCCCTGCCCTTATCCCAACTCATGAGCCTTTTGTGACTATTTTCTCTCCCCTCTCTAGTTGCAAAGGGGAATGATAGAGTGGCTTTTGGCATCCAGCCACGGTCAACACACCACGATAATGAAGTTTGGATGGGAGATCCTGAGAAGCATTCAATTACTTCTGTAACAGCCAAGTCACTTCATTTACCCACCACGCAGCACTGGTTGGGGGCATTTGAACTGCAACTCTGCCGCATCCGAGCTGGGATGGATGAGCACTCTCTAGGCTTTATCCCGCTCAGAAAACAGCTCTGATCTAAAAAAACTCATCAGCCAAAAATTTGGTCCAGGGATCTACTTTTTGCCCACTTGCTTCTTCCATTCTCTCTCACTACAGAAGTGAAATGCATAGGGTTAAGTTCAGCCTGGAATATTCAGCCTCTGTAGACTGGCAGAGGGAGGGATGAGGAGGATGAGCATTTCTCGGGTCCACCTTAACCCAGAAAGCAACTCCTGTACTCTTGTACTCCTGCTACTCCTCTCAACAACTTTATTCACCAACTGCAAGTAAAGCTCAAGAGCAATTTTCAGCACTGATTCAGGGGCCTGTGAGGTATTTCCACATGATTTTATTTTTTACTGGCTGCTCATTTCTGGCTAAGTCAACAAATCCAGTCATTGCTGTTACGCATTGTCCTCAGTCTGACATTTATTTTTCCTCATGGTAAAAGAAACTGCAGTTCTTTCTGATTAACTCCACAGAAATGTCTATTACTCAGGCAGGAGCCTGAAAGTTGGCTTGAACTAATCATCAAATTAGTTTAAAACAATTAAGTTTTGAGGATGAGCATCCTCTGGCATCCAAAATGTAATTCTGAGGGTTTTATTTGCTTCTAATGTTATTTTTCATTTTACCATCACCATCAGGTTAATCACAGACAGAACAGAAATGTCATCAGACCCAGGCACCCATTGTGGTATAACTCAAAATAACACAACTTCCGTAACTGTCTTCTCTGCAGAGGCAACATATCCAATTCCAGCCTTGGCTCTTCATGTGCCCTGTGATTCAGTTTTGAGGGGGAGAAGTTCACAAAGAAGCTGCACGGATTAGTGAAAACCCCAGAAGTGCATCCTGCAAAAGGCAGTAGAGAAGGCAATTCCAAAAGTGGAGTGCTTTGCCTTAGAAACATAGAATAGACAATCCTGAGTTGGACAGAACCCATAAGGAACATCGAGTCCTACTCCTGACCCTGCACATGACAACTCCAAGAATCATTCCATGTGCCTGAGAGGATTGTCCAAACACTTCTTGAACTTTGTCAGGTTTGGTGCTCTGACCACTTCCCTAGAGAGCCTGCTTCCATTGCCAAACCACCCTCTAGGTGAAGAACCTCTTTCTAATACCCAGCCTATATCTCCTCTGACACAGCTTCATGCCATTTCCTCGAGTCCTGTCACTGGTCACCACAGAGAAGAGATCAGTGCCTGCCTCTCCACTTCCCCAAGCTTGCAGCAGCCTTGCCCATCTGGCCAGGCTCAGCTTCTTGCTGGTGGTCCAGTACACCCTTACAACAGGATGAATGGGTTTCAGCAAGCAAGCACAGACTACTTGACAGATGGAAACAAAAACACCCTAAGAAAGACTTGGAGCACACAGAAAAAGCCAAGGCTGCCAAGCTGAAGAGCTGCACGCTGCCCCTTCGTGCACCATTCCCCCAAGTCTGACAACAGATGAACATGAAGCTGCAGGTGCTTCTGCCACTAGCTGGGTTTTCACGAGAGCACAGCGCCTGTGCTGATGGTTTCAAGTCAGCCTAGGGTCACTGAGGTTCCTCAGTGGGGAAACAGCCCTGCAGGGCTCAACACAAAGCACAGTGACTCTACTCTTTCCCTGTTGTCAAAGCATCACTTGAAGCAAGAGCCTGAAAACGTGTCAACTGGGAAAGCAAAGCAACCACATTAGGGATCGAGAGCACAAAGCACACCATGACGTTTACAAGTGAGCTTGAGCTTACTCATTTGTATTTCAAAGACCAGGTTGACACAAGATATTTTTCTTGTTCTAGCTTTGGCTGTGAAGGGAATAATATGTAATTTTGAGTGCTGTTGCTACTGTGTCAGCCTTCCTGCAGAGTCAGATACAACAACATTCAGTCTGCTTGGTTTGGAGAACATAAGAGGCAATCTTGGAAAATCCCCCTTTGGCTGATATGACCCAAATCAAATTGAGGAGGCTAACTCATGACTATACACCCACCAACCCATCCTAAACTTCCTATGGCTTGAGTGAATGCATATTAAGCTAATCATGTTGAGCATCTTCCCTCCTTCAGTAACTTCACACTATGAAACTCTTCCATCTTCAGAGCTCTCACTGACTGATGGTGCCATTTAGTGACCAAACTCAGGCCCAACACTTTAACACTTTTGTAGCCTCTATCACACTGTAAGGACTCTTGCTTTGTAGGAAAATAGATTTTTGACCCCACCACCAGTCATAACCCCAGCAGAGATGATGGAGGACCACCAATGTTGATTAGCCACAGCCCTCTTGGTGACAAGCAACAGTGCTCCTTAGACCAAGAGCTGCCTCTTCCTTCAGCCCAGAAACCTGGCATAATATCAAGCTGAAATCCAGTTTACAGTCTTCCCTGTCATACCAAGACCCTCACTGGAGGTGTAAATATTCTTCTCTGATAAAACACCTGCCTCAGCTGATGACGTTGAAACTGGCAGCCGAGGTACACAGTGCATTTATCTGCAATAATTTCAGTCTCACATTCTCCTCCTAGTAAACACCCAACTGTCTCAAAGGAACAACCCCTCCTCCCCACTTTTCACCTCACATATTTTATGCCTCTGTTTTCAGGTCATCAGTCTAGAAACTCCAGAACTTCTTGGAAACCCTTACTTGCCTACAACAAAGCCTATCACAGTTCAGCTGGGCAAGTATAAACTGACAAAGTCACAATGGGCCAGGTCTCAATCTCCTTGGTAGACACCATCATGACTATGTGGAGGCCTTAAAGAAATGCCATCATAACAAAGGTCATGAATGTCCATGCAATGAGATCATCCACTTCCAAGCAGGACCAAAAGATGGGCGTTGTTAAGTGGGCATTGTGCTCCACTGGTTCCTTCAAGTCAGAGTTGACCACAAAGCTTTGCTCTTCGTCCGTGGCTGAATCCCACAGTTAACTTTTATTCCTTTTCTGCCTCCAAAGCATGTTGGCACTATCACAGACTTCCACTCAGTTATTTGGTCCATACACATGACACAAGTAGGCACACTAGGAAAGCAAAGTAGCAAAGTAAGGTGTGTAAAAAACTACAGGGCAATCAACTTGCCCCATTTAATTATCTTCACATCCAAATCAGAATTTTCAAGTTTGCCATCCAATGCAGTTTCTCACACTGATCTTCTCCACCCCCCACGCACTCCACCTCTGCCCCAGTTGCTGTCTCCAGCCTTCACCCATGGTCCAACACATTTCCCCTACTCTTTCAGGGCAGTTTTATCCCCATTTTTAAAGCCATTTTTCCCATATACACTTAGGTAACATTTGTGAACCCGTGCTCATTTGCACACATGCAGCTGACAAGGATGTGTAACTGAGAGATCTGGACACTTCCACTTAGCAGCTCCAAAGCTCACAAATCCCTCAGCTACAGGCAACTGAAATGGTGCTGGATAGTTTGTGTCTTCTCTTGCCCAGGTGGAGAAATTACCTTGTTTGGGGATGAAGGGAAACAAACTGCTACTGGTTGACCCAACACATTCAGCCCAAGATCCCACCACAAAAGTGAGAATGATTTCCTTGTGACAGCGCAGGAAGACAGGCTTTATATAAATCACAGACATAGAGCTATATATAAGATATATATATAAAGTACACATCAAAATAACACCATGGAGCATGGATGCCAAAGCAGGGATAAAATTAGCATATTAGAGAAGTGGTAGAATCTTATAAATAATGGGAAAAGGGCCTATTTTGAACAGGAATAAACACATTTCAAAAATATTGGATATTCTTGGCTTGGAGCCCTACATACCAGAACATATGACGATCACATCAGATCTCACAAGAGAAAAATCAGCCAGAAGGTCCATGGGAGATATCCCAGGAAAACAAGGATTGCATGTGGTAGGGTGCTGCAGCAAATTACTTCCTTGGCATCACAGAGTGCACCAGCGTGCTGCCTAACCCAGCCTGCTGATGAAATGCAATGTTCTTAAAATCACACAGCACTGACATGGCAAAAATTAGCATAACCGCAGAAATAACTTTTCAAAATCTATTCCTTGAAGGTTAGCCCAGTATTAATGAGAAAAAAAGTAACGTTGGCAGGGAACACCAGGATGCCATCCTTGAAATTTAACCTGGATAAAAGTAAAATGTCAATAATGTGAAATGCATATAAATTAGAACAGAATAATACTGTTGTTAACTCAATGACTTCATAACAATCAAGTTACAGTGCAAAATGAGACTGAAAATAAATGAAAACGGGCCTGAGAGAGTTTTTACCACAACTGGATAATGTGCCCAAGGGCATCAAAGGGGGCACACGAGTATCCCAGGGTTGAGAATCATTTAACAACTCCTCTGGAATCGTAAGATTAATAAAGGCTAGCTAGTACTAATCTGTAATAAAGCCTACTATAATATTAAGCAACAATTGATTAAATTCGAATAAAGGCATTATATATATTAATCCCTCCCCAGCACTTTCTAAAGAGAAATCTGTGCCCGAGACACCAACGCAGCTCTGAGCATCATTTGCCCAGTTCAGCTTACAGGAAGAAGTTTTCCTAACTTTCCCATCCCTTTCAATGCTATTTTGCTGCATTATTTGGTTATGGGCATGAGGGATGAATTGCAGGCGTGGGGTAACTCCCTCTCTCCCCGGAAGGAGCTCTACTGGCAACTTGAAGCGAGGTGCTGACCTTGGTTATTTTACCCTTGTTTTTTTTGTCTCCTGAAAGCAACCACAACAGAAACCTCAAGCCAAATTGTCCTAAACTCTCCTGGAGATTTGGATTTCAGTCCAACATGGGTGTTATTTGAACTTCACTAAAGGAATATCTTAAATAGAAAGGTCTGTGGTGGTGCGAAGCAGTAAATCTGATTTCAAAGCCTTAATGCACTAGCTCATCAGGAGAAACACAAGCATATTCATTAAGTCCTGGCATGCTGGCAGTTTCCAAGAAGCTACCCATAGGCAAGATCAGCCTGTCATCCCAAATGCAAGCACTCATCTGCTGCTGTAGCCAGGCAACAGCTCCAAATTTTTATATTTATTCTGTTTCAGGGAAACAAGGACTTAAATACTAAAATCATTTTACATACAAGCAACAGAGACATCAAGAAACTAGAAGGTGGGACTGCTTTCTCCATAACCTCAGCTGCCTGGAAGTTGGACATCTAATATAAGCCAACTGTTTGGAAACTTTCCATGGTCTACGGAGAAACAGGCCGCTCCAAAAGCATTATTTGTTCTCCCTCTTCCCACAGAATTTAAGTGGAGTTTACATTGGAAAACAGGTTTTTTGGACGTCACACCCAACTTCACCTGACTCTTAACCACAGCCATCCAGGAGCAGTGAAGTCCACCAAATACCAGCTCAAACTGGCACAGTCATGCTGGTACATCTCCAAGCAGGTCAGCACTTTGGCTGCCAAGTCACACTTTTGGACATTTTTAGTCCAGCTACATGACCTGCCCAAGGTCACAAGGGAAGTATGTGGCAACACCAGGACCAGGGTGTTTCACACTCAAGCTTGGGCACTTCCCCCTTTTGAAAAACTAAACTGCTTTTAAAGCCCTCATTTGTGCTCTCACAAAACACACAAGATTTATGGCCAGTCTCTTCGGGAACGAAGAACCGGGGAAGGTCTTTCCACCTTCCAGCCTGCGCATTGGATTTTTTAGGTGAGACACAGTGTGCACGGAACTGAGCCCACCCTTTAATCCTGAGGTTCATCTGCCGGGGCCAAGCACGTTTGGACGGTGGCAGCGAGGTCCTCAGGACGTAGATGGATTGCCTTACAGGGCTAACGAGCTCCATCTGCCCGGGGAGTGTCCTAACCGGGAATCGAACCCAGATCTCAGCGTTGACAACGCTGTGGTTTAGCCACTGCACCACCAGGGACACTCATAAAAAAAAAACAAAACACCACAAGAATTAATCCCAAGAAGCATCATGTTTTTTATTTCTGTTGGTTTTTTTTAGCACAACTGTTAAAGATACCTATGTGGTATGGGACTTCCCAGCAGTCAGACACAAGGAATGCCCATTCTGCCCCCTCCCACCTGGTTCTGCTCAACTGCCCAGAAGCTCTGCCTGCACCAGCAGAACCATCACAGAAGAGCACACGGAAAGGGCTGCAGCTTCAGATGTTTATCCAAAATACCAAGCCACTTGGGAGTAACATAAAATAGTCAGAACCATCCAATTTATGCTCTTTGGGACTATGCCCAGATAGGAAATCTTCCCAGGAAAAGATAATTTGTAAAGCACTATCTATACAGTAAGGTCTAATGAGTTAATCTCCATCACAAGGTATATCTGATGCCTTCCCACAGAAGAATGCAACCCAGCAAGGAGGTATTCCTGGCATGTCACCACACATGCTCAATTTGAAGGGGTATCAGCTCTCCCTATCATGACTGAAAGGAATGACAAGATGGAAAACCACCACCCATCTCATTCCAAGACAGCAGCTCCCAGACTGTCTGCTTGGAGCAGTAAGGGTAACCCTTTCCTCCATGGCTGAGCTACCTTTATTGCTGTGAAGGACCTCTCAGGCCCTCTTTTTTTGGGGGAATCCAGTTGACAAATTCAGGCAAACACACCTGAACAAAAGAAAAAAAAAAAAAAGAAATGCAAACCCAATACATGCAGCTGTTTGGTAGTTTGGACCATGTGTTTCCCTGTCCAGTTTTTAACCCCCCTTTCCATGAAGGTACATTAGCATCATGGACCCATCAGCCCCATCAGTGTGGACCCTTCAAGCCTCCTGGCTCCAGCTTCCATGCCAACTTTTCTAAGGAGATACTGATTTGATTGCAAGTTGTATTAGGGTAGCAGTTATGACTCAGCCTTATATATAAGAAGCATCATCCCCCAGAGCACTGGGATGTTAGCAGAATACACCCCAGGTTTAACAATTAGCCCATCTTGACCACAGCCCCCTTTACTCTATATTGCTTTTCAATACACATCTTCATAATTCAGAAAATGAACACAGTTTTCTTCAAAATGTCAAATTTATTAAGTACCAACATTTGCAAAAGGACAACATCTCCCCAGAGGAGACATCTCTGCAGGACATGCTGCAGATGTGTTCTCTGCCCACCAGTGCCATCCCTTGTGGCCCACAAGTGGCCCAGGAGACCTCTCCCTGCTTCCTCCCAAATCCTTCCATATCTACCCCATCACAGCTGAGACCAGCTACGTAACAAACTGCAACATCCGCAATTTGTGGCCACACAGGATATGTGGAAAGTTTTCCTACGAGCAAGGTGGTGCAGTGCTAAAAGGGGTCACCTGGACAATTGGGAACTTCTCCATCTCTGCAGGTGCTGGACACCATCCTTCTGTACTGGTGGCATTAGGGACCTCCATGGTCCCTCCCAGCCAGCATTCTGTGGGCTCTCTCTTAGGCCCTGTTGTGTTGTAGGAGACACCAATGGCCTGGCTGCTCTCTCTGGGACTTACCTGCCTTCCCCCCAAGCTTTACCCCCACCAGATTCACCCCTGCCAAGTCCTCATAGTAGACCATGATGATCTCCCTCAACTTCCCCTGTGACATCCTCAAGCTTCCCAGGAAACTCAGCACACACCCTGGGGAGACATCAAGGTCAGAGCAGCTCTGTGCATGGTGAGGAAGGTAAAGGCATAGTAGGGATTGGGGCATGGGGGGGAAGAAGACACTCAAGATAAAAATACAAACCACCTCTGAGAGCAGTTTTTTTTGCGTGTGAGTTAACCATCCATAGACACCGTTAACTCTAGCAGGAAGCAGCAGAACCAAATAACCCACTGATGCAAAACTTAAAAAAAAAAAAGAAAAAAGAAAAAAAAAAGACCAGAAAACACCTGGTTCAACTAAATATATGCAGTTTTGCTACTGGATGCCCTCCGTGCACACAGGAGACCCACAGCATCGCAGTCACAGAATGGGTAGGGTTGGAAGGGACCACACAGCCATACACACCATGCAATTTGCAAAGGAGAGTGTGTAGATCAGCACCCAGGCCGTGCTCTCTCCAGGCAGACACGTGTCACCACTGAATGTGGCAAGTTGCCACAGTGGCCCAGACAACTCTGGGAGCTGCTGATGAGGAGCAGCTGAATCCTGAAGAGGAGAATGCAAGGCGCTGAGGGAAGAACAAACGAATAATGTCACCATTCATTTTTTTTTACAGATTTATAACAATGGCTCTGTGAGGATATAACGCCTCAAAACCTTTGATCAAACGCCTGAGTGCCCACATAGGCAAGAATGGAGCCTGCAGAGAGCACAGGGCTGCCTTCCCCACCTCCCAATCCAGGCATCCTGGCACACACTCATCACCCCATGAAGCCACTTTAATAAAGAAGCAAAAATGTCTGAAACAGGAGACAGCTCAAACAGATTTTTATCACCACATCTTGCACATATCAAGTGAAATCAGAAAGGGGGAGGTGCAGTCCACAAAATAAATAAGCAACTAACCCTCACAGTGAAAGAGTCGTCATCTTGGCTGCAGAGGGGCTGGGGTGGGGAGTGGCAGCTGAGGAAGAGCTCATTAACATCGGGAAGATTAGTGAAGCTATCAGTGAAACAGAGCAAGTCACATCGCACCGCAGGAGAGCAGAGGTGAGAGATGGGGAGAGCCCGGCCATCCGCGGCTACAGCTGTGATGGGACACATGTTAAGGTACAAATCGCAGCCAAAAAAAATTAACTTCATTAAAAGCTCTGGTCAGGTGTAAGCCCCGGCTGGGTGTTTTTACACTTATCTGTAGCAGAATCAAGGCAGGACAGGCAGAGCGACAGCACCGCACTCAGCATCCTCAGGCTGGCCATGAAGGGTCCTGAATCCACAGCAGTTCCGAGATGAGGGATTGTCACCGCTTAAGCACCTACTCATTGAGCTGCAGCAATCGGTTGGATTCACGTATTGCTATTGCACCAAGCCTGAGGAATAGCACAGCCTAAAAGCCCTTCCAGATGGGTTTTAACTAACCAGTCTAATGCACTACCTGTTTGGGCAGCAGCTCAGCGGGCTCTGCTCAACAATGCCCCTCACACTGCCTTCACCAAAGATGGTTTTAAGCTGCGGTACACACACACCTATGCTTGGGATCGGCGCTGATTTAGCTGGGCTACTGCGAAACCTGCAGGAAGCAGGGACCTCACAAGTGCCAAAAAGAGGACTGGCCACCAGACAGCATCGACATGGCCCACCCTTTCCCGCTGTGTATCTCCTGGCCTCTGGGTGTTGCCTTTTTTGCCTCTTTGCAAGGTCCTCAGGTTTGACAAAGTTATCTTGTCCTGTTGGGCCGAACTGCTTTTTCTCAGGGTTGATCAACTTGTGTCATGCAAATTACCCAGGGTGGAGGTAAACCAAAAAGGGGCATTCAGATGGTTCCTTTCATGTTTTACACATCATTTGCATCCGTATTCTCTGCCTTCAGGGCAACTCTCAGTTGACTGAACACCTGCTTTTAGCTGCCGGGAAACACATAACAAACCTCCTTCTCCACCCACCCCCAATTCACACCCCTTCCAACTATCTAACTGGTGTCACTGAGACTTGCAAAACCCTCTTCACGTCAGGCAGGCTGCTCATTTTATCTTGGTCAAGACTGAAATGACCATATTCCTCTGCTTGCCATGTCCCAGAATCCCAAAGCATCCCAGCAAACCAAACTGAAGGAAAGGTGAGAGCCTCACACCAGGTCATGGGCTTGGTGGCTTCACATCTCTGAGCCCTGAGTGTTCTTTCTGACATCCAACTTGTCAGCCTAGCACAGAGATGCTTCAAAAAAAGGAGTGATGAAGAAAGAAAGCCAGATTGAGTGAACTTTACTGTGGAAAAGCCAGACAGACATCCAGCAGCCAAGTAAAAATAAGGCTCTTCCCCAGGAACCACTGATACTGCAAAAAGCATCCACCCTGCCTAGACACAGCCCTGGGATCTCCTGTTACAATGCTCATCCTTAACATTAATTCTCACTGCAACTCCAAGGAATCAGTTTATTCCTGTGATGCCTTAGAATCTAAGTTTGCTATAAATCACAAGAATTTGCTCTCTGGACAGAGAATTGAGGCATGGCCTGAGAGCAAAGAGACCACCAGCAGAAGCAAGCGCCAAACCCAAAGGCACTATGAGTCCCTGCAACATCTTCTGGTCCCCAAACTGGGCAGATGGAAGGCACAAGATGCATCTGTCCCCCACATGCACTTGTCTGGGGCTCAGGTAACTGGCAGTGACCACACAATTTCACTGCCACAGTGTTTTCCTGGCTATAAAAGGAGAAATCCCTCTCTCCAGGGCAATGAAAATACTCCAATGACTAGTAATACATAAAAGCTAACAGTAAATTTCAGAAGAAACTCTAAATATTTAAGAACAGCACACACACACACGTTCCCTTTGCTCACTTAAAACTTAACAAGAGAGATGTACTACAGTACATTATATTTCTTCCTTGACTTAAAGTGACAATTTTGACAATGGACCATCAACATCAATCCCTCTTGCTGAACAGGCTGCCCTCTGAAAACATATTGAGGGCATCAGCAGAAGCAAAAGCATACCTAAAATCTTCTAGAGTTGCCTCTGCTTAGGTACAACAGTTTGTATCTCTAAATTTCAATGAGTGTGGATATTTATCCTCACTGTAGTACGAACTAGCCAGTGCAGGATGAGCACTCTGCAAACACAATCAGAAAACAATGTTTCTATTCCTCAGAAAAACCAGGAGGCGAGGCAGGAGGAGGTGGCCCAGCAAAGGCAGGTAGGTAGGTATCTGTGGAGGGATTTCCCCTGGTTGGAAGATGCAGTGATGTGCACAAAAGCTCTGGAGGGAGTTTCTAATCAAGAGAGACCTGACATGCAGGTCCCAGTTCTTCACAGTACCCCACCTGCGGGCTGCTGCACCTTAGCTGAGTTACCAGGATGTGGATGCTCCCACTACAGGTGTCAGGCTCCCATAGGGAGATGGCAGGTATCGTTCCAAACCTTCCCGTGGCTGAAAAGCCACAAACCACATCACTCAATAAGCCAGAGACCAGAGCAGCTCCAGGGCTGGTTCCCAGGAGGTTCTAGTGTACCCCAAGAAGCCTCACTGGGTCTTAGTGCAGCAGCTCCTGGGGCTGGAATCATTTCCTGAGGCTGGAATCATCTTTCTGGTTCCCACTGGGACTGCAACAACCAGTGTGAGATGACCCAGTTGGACTGAAACCTCCTCAGCAATCACACCGTATCCTTCAGGAATGTACTTACGCTGCCAGTCAGGGTGTATAAATGCCGAGAGCAGGCTCAGACAAGTGGCTCACAGATTTAAGCTGTGTCCAAACCTTAAAGAAAAATTAAGGGCAGCTTAGGAGAGGCCAAGCTTTTATGCAGTGGGTTTGGACACCCCAAGCCACAAGCAAGCACCTTGAACTCCAGTCCTCCCACACAGGGTACAGACATTACACATGCCTTGAAGACCCTACATCCAAACAAGCTGTCTTGGCTACGCTGACAGTGCAGAGAAACAGGTACTGTAGGGAATGATTCATCCCATTCAGATGCCTAGAGCAGGTCAGGGTCAGGCGCTTCCTGAAAATATCCATTTCCCTACAGCGAGGCTGAAGGGAGACTGGATCAACAACGGGTAATGGCAGCAGAGCCCTCTAAATCTAGAGGGGCAAAGTCTCCTGCTGTGAAGCCCAAATACAGCCAGAAACAAGGTCTTTATGATGCACAGACCTCAACATATCCCAGATAGTCTCCAGCCCTTCTCAGACTCCCAAGCATATCTGCAGTCTACAACCCTCCCATTTGCCCTGAAGAGGCGAAATACAGGGAAACCTGCACAAAACATGAAATCTGGAGAATCAACAGAAGAGGTGTCAGCCAGAGGGTGCAGGGAAGATCAGGAAGGCTCGTATCTCCACATTTATGAGTGCTGAAAGACATCACCACTCACCTCATTTCCCAGGAAACCCCGGCAGGATCTGACTTCCCTTCCACTTGCTCCTCCTTGCTCCTTTTCGCAGTTAACGGAGACCTATATGACATTGCAACAAAAGAAATGTCAGCAAGCCCAACTTTGTCCCTTCCCTCCAACCAAAAAGCTTCAACTTTCTTTGTTTTTCAATATGAGGCTGCACTGGAAAGCAATTATATACAAATTTCAGCTTATATATCTATTTAAATATTTATATATCTATTTAATATATATTACCTTTATATATATATATATATATATATATATATATAAAATTGCAGCTGCAAAAGGACAGGCATCAGTGATGGAGCCCTACAGCCTGTCCCATGCTGGACACCCATGATGACACAGCAATGTGACATCAAAATGAGCATGATGAGGTTCTCCTGAGAACCATCAGCTCTAAAGCAATCCCTTAAACACTCCTAAAGAGTAATGGGAGGAAACACAGCCAGGAGTGTCAGGGAGCCCGGGATGATGAAGAAATGTGCTTGTGGTGCACTCCTGGGGCTGGCCCAGAGCCACGAGGAAAAAGGATGGAGGCAGTTGACTCCTGCTCCTTGACCCAGAGCATCCCACCATCATCATGGAGAGGATGTTGGCTTCTCCTCGTGGTGACCTCCACACATTGCTGACATCCCATAGTACAGCCTGAGGATAACACAGGACAGCCAGACGGACATCAGGCTGTTGTTCAGGTTCCCAGCACTCTGCTGGGTGGTGGGCCTTGCAGACTGTTTTCCCCCACCATCTAGGTCCCCATTTTCTTCTCAGGCCACAGAGCCCTCATCGATACAGCCATAAATCACACGTCCATATATCAAACAGCTGTATATCCCACAGCCTGCTGGCAGTATGAGCTTGAGGCAGAGCAGGGAAGGGGACCTTTATTACCATCAGAAAGGCCTCATCACTCAGCCTACTTAACCCAGCCACATTTGCACTGCTAAATTTGGGAGAGTATGAGAAGCATTCCCTCATAACAGGAGATGGGGGAGGGACAAGCAGGCTACTGGCCTCCTTTAACTCCCTGCCAAGTACTCTGTAATTTAAAGTCAGTGTCAGGGAAGCCACCCCGGGCTGCACAGCAATGGCCCAGACCCAGCAAACCTAGAGATCTATCGTTTTAACCCTTTCGAGTTGGCATCTGAGCTTGCCCATTTCAAGAAAATGATTGAGTCAGGCTTTAGGAAACTGCTCCCACTGAAATAACAGGTTTCCAGGAGGTATGAGGGGGGAATTCTGGACACCTCCATGCATGAGAAGGGCTCAGCTTCAGACAGCTGACTTTGAAGACCCTGCCTTGAAGGAATGCAGTGCTCAGCCTGGTACCTGCTAATAGCATTCCTCACCTTCAAACTGATTTAAGAAGCTGTGAATGACTATTTTTTGGTGCAAAATAGATGAACTATCGATGAACTATGTCAGGAAAGACAGTGTCAATACCTGCAGCAAGAAGGGGTCACCACCCCTGTCAGCACCTAGAAGCATTACCATGACCTGCAGCACAGGACCTAAAAACAAGTTATCACCAGGCTTTGCTTCTGAGATTGTAGAAGCAAATTAAAACTCCTTGTTGCTGGCAGGTACAGGAAGGAAACGTATGTTACAGAAACCTTTCTGGGCCCGCTTTTCATAAACACCATCAGCACCTGCACCCTCCTGCAGATGCCCAAAGAAATCTGCCCCTGGAAACCCAACCCATGGAACATCTTGGGGGAGGGGGAGGAGGGAAGAAGGTGGTGGTGGTGGGGGAGTGTTGCTGACCACACCCAACAAATAAACACTTTATTAAACCCAGAGAGTGCCAAATGTGGTGGTGTTTGTGGCAAGCCTGAAATCTTCCCCAGCACCCACACTGAGACATTCGAGGGAGCTTTTGAGGAATCCAGGCATGAGCCTGGGTTAAGAGGCCACGGAGCTACAGCTGCTCCCCTGAGACCTTTCCCAAGCAATTCACACGCACACACGAAAAAAAAACCTAGCTTTTTTTCAGTAGAAGTGGGCATCAAACGTTCTGACATCAAGAAGGATGATTAAAGACAGCTGAGTTGCAGGAAAGATTAAAAGAACTAAATATGCCCAACCTGGCTAAGCAATGAGTAAGAGGAGACATGATAAAAGACTCCAGGCATCTGAATGAAGGGAGTGGCGTGGCATTAAAGGACTGAATAAAATATCTTTCTGAGAAATGGATCCATCAACGATCTCTCAAGAGATAAGGTACAAGCCTCATTTTTTAGGCATTTATAAAACCGGTCGCCAGAACTGAGGTTTTTGAGGAGAAATCCACATTGCCCTGAAGGGAACACGCACTAAAGCTTTTCATCTCCAGCACAGGGTGCTTCGAGTAAGTCCATGAGGGAGTACGGGAAACTTGGGAAGGGGCAAATGTTTCATACCACTTCACCCAGGAAACAGATATGCTTTTTCACTGTAAAATTAATATATATATATTTGATTTTCACTCCTTGTTTTTAATTCAGCAGCCCTAATCCATACTGTTTCAGGTCTAGGGAAGAAAAAAAAGAAAAAAAAAGAGAAGAAAATAACCATGAACCAATTCAAAATGAACAGGTCTGGGGATCTTACAAGTACTAGACTCTCCTTTCCCCAATAATTAAAGTTGCATGGCATGGTATTAAGGAAGCAAGAGCCTGGATAGAGCTGAGCAGTGGTGCTCCTAGCAACTGCTACCCTTGCAACTCTAAGGACAAAGCCAGACCCAGCACAGACATGGGCAAGGTGACAAAATTCTGGAAAGTTTTTCAATACCTGGCTCTGCTGAGATGATACCCCTCAGTGAAAGTACCTTCTGACCCTCTGAAACTCAGGGACCTGATGCACTTTATGAAGATCAGAAGTGAGCCCTAAGGCCTGAGAAAACCACCCAGGAGGAGAGATAAACCTGTTATGCTGGCTTTGCCCCAAAAAGCCATGTAATGCACATACCTACCTAAATACCAACTCTGTGAAGCCAAAGCAGTGGATTCTATGTAATTTCATATGATGTCCAGCCATGTGAGGGCCTGCTGAACATCAGCACAGACAGAGGAGTGCACCCAAGGGAAGGAGCTGGCCAAAACTATTTACTGAATACAGACATATGCATGGTGAGGTTTCTACCAGCATCAGCTTATCAATTCTGATGTGCTGAGGGTTGCAATTAATCCCCCAATGTTCTTTCAGGTGCTTCTGCCTCAGTATTGTTGATGCAATTCAGCCACCTGGTATGATTTACAAAACTCAGTCGTATCCCAGACTTGGGTACCTGGGAGACTCCTTCATCCTCAGCTGGGAAAAGCCAGCTGTCAATGGTTTAATTGCAAATCACAGTTAAATTCACACAATGGCCATGCATACTATCCCAGCTGCCCTGGCTCCCCTGAGCTGGTGAGCCTTCTAAGAGGAAACTAGGTAGGAAAAAAACGCAAAAGGTGAGCAATTGTCTTCCAATTGATTCCCTAAACCAGTTCAGTGGGGCTTAGGCAAGTACTAGAAACCTTTCCCCTTTTGGCATGAACAAGATCAGCTGAACTGCAACACATGATCTCAGTCCGAGGCAACCTTTGTTTCCAAGACCAAGAGCGGATCTTTTTCATGTTATTTTTTCCCCTTTTCTACAGTAACCTCTTAAGTCTGCGACTGCCTTTCTCCATAGGAACAGGAGATCCACCGTTAACTGACCAGTGAGTTTTACTGCAGAGTTGAAACAGGATGTTCACAGGGGATTTTATTGTATTTTTTTTAATAAGTGGAGCATTTTAGTAGGTAATGAATCTTCTTGCTTTATGCTTGCTTGTCTCTTTGGGAGGCTGAAGTACAAAACCAGGCTGCCAGGTTCATTTTATATATTGAAGAGACATGATTCTGCTCTACCCAATTATAAAAAGACAACATAAAAAGACCTGTTCAAAGTGGAGGAAAGTGTGTTCTTATAGTTTAGGATGAGAAGGGAAAATTAAAACTTCTGAAATAGGTCATTATACCTTCTATCAAATCTTCCTCTTCCCACTGAATCAGCTGCTTCCATCACTTCAGCAACACTGATGCTGGAGATTACCTGGGTCAGGGTATCACTGTCACAAAGAATTAAAGGTTTGCAGGTTGTATTATGCGAACTTCCTCCTTTTCTTTTGATGGTAATTTTAGGCATCCCTGCTCAGGCCATGACTGCAGTTTTACTCTGCTCTCATAACCCATTCAGACTGACAGTCAGACCTGGCAGCCCTCACAGCTAGTGAGGCAGCAGGGCACAGCCCCTCTCTGACCCACAACTTATCTTTCCAGGAATGACTCTGGGGATCTCAAGAAGGAGATGTAAAATTTTGACTTGTGCAATTCCCACTACAGGGAATAAAGGTTATTTTTTTCCCCATTCAGATAGTTAAGGAGAAATAACTCTCTCAAAAACACAGAATAGTTTCCACTATTCAGAACAGTGGGTTGGGATAATTCATGTGTAAAACAAAAAAAACCAAAACAAAACAAAACCAAAAAAAAAAAAAAAAAAAAAAAAAAAAAAAAAAAAAAAAAAAAAAAAAAAAAAAATACAACAAAAAAAAAAAAAAAAAAAAAAAAAAAAAAAAAAAA
>NW_020955259.1:419119-433050 GCF_003031625.1 Empidonax traillii | reverse complement strand
GCCACTGCCGGCATCCATTTTCTCTGGATATTTCACAAATGCTTATCCAGAGTCTCCCATTCTCACATGACAATAACAGCTATTCTATTTTCGCTTCAGATTTGAAAAAGGTGTCAGAGAGAAAATGAGCGTGTTTCAGGTTTCAGGAAGACGGGCACCTCTGCTGACAGCCACTCCTTTGCTGCAGGATAGGGGATGCACTTGCCCTGTGCACTAAGCTCTTGGAGAAGGAATGAGGCAGATGTACTACTGCTGCTGGTAGTCTGGAAAGAGTTACTGCTGTGCTCAGAGGATTTCTGCCTTTCCAACAGGCTGGCCGGGTGAAGAATGCAAGTGACGAAGCAGCATCCTGCAGGGAGTGAGGGGAAAGCATTAAAAAAAAAAAAAAAAAAGAAAGAAGTTACAGAACTCCACCTCTTTGGCTGAGGTTCAGGATGACTACACTTTTACTGTAAGTGTTTGGTAACTCAGAGTCACATAACCCTCTCTGCCCACTTGGGGCCACGAGATGCAGATTACAAGCTACAAGAAATGTTTCACACACACACACACACACACACACACACGCCTGGCTGAATCTCTGTCCAAGGGAGGACAAAAAACCTTTAACAAATTAAGCTGCATTTCCCATTTAAGTAGAGACTGATCGCTATTTATTTAACAATTTTAAAGTGTTATTTTAGCCTTCCTGGTTTGCGTGTGTTGAGAGACTGTTCCTGGGACAGGAGCCAAAGTTGCTTAGAGTGACCTGGCAGCCTGAGAGGGAGGGAAAAGCAGGATGGAAGAGAGGAGGAAGAAGATGTCAGAGAAAGGCTTTGCTGTGGGGATGGTCACCAGTGGCCCCCAGCCACAGAGCTGGAGGGAGGCAAATATAAAACTGGGGACAACAATGGGGCAAAAGAGCTGGGGTGGAGAGCTGTGTGTGCTTCGTCACCTTTCGGCAGTTGCTGAGGTTCCTTGCTTTCAGCACAACAATGCCATGCCATGAGCAAGGGAGATGAGCAGATGAAAGCAAAGCTATGGCAGTGTTGCACACATCAGCATCCACCCCAGGAGGAAACCACAGAGCTCTCTGTGGGCACCACCCAGTCGAGGTGCTGATCCTGCCTGAGAGACACTCTCACAGGAAAACTGACCAGAGGCTGGATGACCCACTTGGGCACAAATGTTGTTTGGTATCCACCTGCTCAAAATGCCCTGCAGCACCAACAGCCTTAGGACAAATTCATCAAGGGAAGAACAACAACATTAAACATCTCCCCATGGGTATCAGACAAGTCCCAGTCTGAGTTCCTGCATCCTACTGCTCCTGACATCATTATACTTCCAGGTCAGCCTCCAAGAACAATTTATGGAGCAGGCAGGCAGAGGTGAGACAGATGGTGATGAAACAGGATGGATGCTGCCCCCAAATGAGAAGCTTTCCTGTTTGATTTGGGGGAAACCCACCTGGTACCCACTGATGGGAGCTGTGAAACACAGAGCTGGGACCACTGCCAGCCCCATCCACAATCCCAAAGTGAATCTTCTGTAGGCAATGCAAGATGCCCTCTTTCACATGTATTGAAGCACACTGAAGCACTTTTAACCACCAGATTCCCCCAAGGAGCCTGAGGGCTCCTCATCCATGGTGTTTCAAAGCATGGGTGCAGCCTCTGGCTCACACAGCCCAGCACCACTGCTGCTGTTGACCCAGACTGGTCAGCACTGAAACCCTAATGGCTTTTCTCCACCCATAATGCAGGTGGAGGGCAAAGTGAGAGGGAAACTTGGGGACCCACTGACACTCAATTCCTCTTCCAACACATCCCTCTTTCCATTAGACGTGGGTGGGTAGAAGGATGGCGGCAGACGTGGAGTCCCCTCTGGAACAAGCATAAGCAGACTCTTCCACGTGGCTTTTCGAGCCCAAGCAGAGAGAGGAAAAGTGCACATGCCAGCAGGAGCCCTGCTACAATGCTATGGTGGGTTGGCCCTGGCTGAACACCAGGTGCCCCCTCAAAGTCACTCTGTCACCTCCCTCCTCAGCTGGGGAGAAGAGAAAATAGAACAAAAGGCCTGTAGGTGCAGATAAGGACAGAGGGAGATCACTCATCAGTTATTGTCATGGGCAAAACAGACTCGACTTGGGGAAAATAGTTTAATTTTTTTACCAATCAAATCAGAGTATAATAATGAGAAATTAATATCAAATCTTAAAATACCTTCCCCTTACCACTCCCTTCTTCAGGAGCTCATCTTCACTCCCTATTTTCTCTCCCTCCTCCCTATCAGCAGCACAGGGGGACAGGGAATGTGGGCTGCAGTTAGTTCACCACCTGTGTCCTTCTTCCCCAGGGGGAGGACTCCTCACACTCCTCCCCTGCTCCATCATTCCACAGGACACAGTCCTCCAGAAACTCCTCCAGTATGAGTCCTTCCCCACAGGCTACAGTTCTTCACACACTGCTCCAGCACGTGTCCCTTCCATGAGGTGCAGAGCAGACTGTTCCAGTGTGGGTCCTCCACAGGGTCACAAGTCCTGCAAGCAAACTTGTCCTAACTCCTCCATGGCTCAATTTACCAGTCTCTCATGCCGTCACATAAAAGCTGTGAATGTTTCTAAAAATGCTGACCAAAAGGTATTCAGAGAAGATCTGAAGTGATACCTTCGTATGAAGTACTAGTCCCGTGAAGTCACCAAAGCCAAGATTCCATCCTTACATGTAATTCACTCACTGCTGTTATTAAAATAGCAGATCTGTTCCTTCTACGGACTTCTGTAAAAGTTAGTTGCTATTCTGTATAAAGTTAGTTGCTACTTGTTTGTCTCCCTTAAAAACATTTTAAAAATCTTTTTTGCCAATGTCTTTGCAGAGCTCCCTTTTACCAAACTTTCCTCTGAAGTCCAGCAGTTGCTGGGCTCTGCATTTCCCCATTTAGAGCTGATGCTGTTGAGTCACCTGTACAGCACCATGGGATTTCAGGAGTGCAGCTTGGAATGTTCATCCATCAAGCTCCACTTGGTGATCACTCCTTTATTTGGTGATATTACACGGCAGATAGGAACTGTCTGGGGATTTGATTTCTCCCCAGTGCAAGCCCCAGCCTGTTAGCCTTGATAAGGCAATGAATAAGCAAACTGCTTGTTCTCTTCTTCACTTTCTCTGTACCCTTTTTAAGACAAATTACCATGATTCTTTTATTTTTTAAGCAATCTAGATCAACACAAGTCAAGAGTCAGTGCCAGCACGTCACACATATCACAAGCAAGCATAGCAAGCATTTTTTTTCCCCAGGGGAATTTTAGCATCAACAAAACTAGAACTGAAGCCTGGATCTTCCTAGTAAGGCTTTCATCTACATCCTCCAATACTGCAGGCACCAATGCTGCGCTCTGTGCTGTTCAGGGATGCAGCAAGTCAAGGGAACCCTGCAAACCACTGGGGAAAGTTCTGCAGCCTACAAAAAATGGACCAGGCGTATCCAGTAGGTCTGCCTATCTATAATCTTCCTCTTTAAGGCACTTCTATATCCTCCAGTGATTTTAAAACCCAGCACACACTGTTTCAGCTTTGATGCTCTGCATTCTCATTATCAACCAACCAATACCAGAATATACTTTCTTCTTGCAGTAAAATCCCTTTTTTTCCCCGGGGGGTAGAGCTGGTAGGACAGAACAGACAAGGCATTTACCATTTCATCATAAACATAAGTATCAGCTTGAATCACTGAGGCTTGCACAGCTCAAGCACATTCCCATCAGCTGCAAACACCAGCCCAGTAACATCCCCATCAGTCTGCAGTTGCAGGGGTATTTGGTTTAGCATCCGCAGGGAAGGAAATCATCATCTTATATCACAGCAGAGAGTGACCAATTTGTGGTCAACTGAACTACTCCCAAGAGCCAAAAATCCTAGTGCATTGCAGTAATGTCGGAAATTCGGATTCAGAACATGTTGAGACACTCAACCTCAGCAGGACTGACAGGGGCAGAAGCCATGCCAAAATCTGGATGCAAGGACTGCAGGAATGCTGGGCCAGGAGGGGCGTCAAAAAGCCACCCAGCCCTGAACCCTCTCTTGGGCTTGTTTGTCTTCGTGCTGCTCTCCAAGGCAACACGGGCAGAGCCTTGCCAAGAGCAAGCAGGACTCAGCCACAGTTCCAAGCAACGAGCACCACCTGCCCCACCATCCAAGAAGGGCTGCTGTGCTTCTAACAAAGAGGTTTCTAATGCTTTTTGGGTCAGCTCCAGTATCACTCATTCTCCTTCACCACCACCACCGGGAGCTGGAACCTATGCTTTGAGAAATGCCAGCCTACTCGCTGCTACCAGGCATGGCAGAGATGATGCACTGGATGATGGTGTCCAGGGAAGCACTTCCCTGTATGCAATTTTAGTACTGTCATTGGACATGGAATGACATCATGTGCTGCACTCTTCACATCCTGGATGTCTCAAATCTGCTGTGTTCCCTTCAAGTCTCAACTCTACCACGTGCTCAGCCTCCAGCTCCTTTCCTTGCCCTCCTTCCTCCTGCATGCCATGTGTTATCCATGCAAACTTGCATACCCATACTTTGAAATAAATCTGGAGACACTCTTCAGCTTTTCCTGTACTAAGAGAAGTTCCTTGTCCCAGCTCACAGCATGGACACACAAGTTGTGGCTACACAACAGATCACACAATGAGCTGCAGCACAGTCAGCATCAGGAGAGCAAAGACATCTGGCTCCAAAACTACTGCTGAAGACAGCATCCCATCAAACCATGGCCTGGCACCTGTGGCCTGTTGTTTTTTCCCTAGGTTTAACATATGCAAATCTTCCAGCTATTCCTTGTAAGTAAATTTTCCCAAACAGAAACTTCATCTTCCCAAGACGCCTGCTTTCCTATTTAAAATAGAGGGGCTGAGACTGGATGCTGTATTTGAAATGAGGTTTTATAGGACAATGAAGTTTGAAGAGAAAGAATTATTAGCTTTGCCATTTTTCTCTGGGCTCTTCAAGATCTGCCTTTCTTGTAACAGCATCTGACTGGCAATTCACAAGCAGCCTGTGATTCACTGCAGCTCACGGATCCCTTTCTGTAGTTAACCTGCTCGTTTTGAGAGTTACTACTCAATTTAGGTATGTGCATCCATTTTCCAAGAGTGCTTTGCACTTGTCTTTATTGAATTTATTTTTCTTGTCTTTAAACTACCTCTACCTGCATCACATTAAGGCAACTGTAAGAGTAGATGTTATTACCTAAAGTACCTGTCATGTCCCTGGATGCATTTCATCTTCTGCATCCTCTGCAGTCTACCATCTAATTTGCTACTGACCTTCGAAATGCCTTCCTGACCCAACAGAGAACTATTTCTTTTAGCTTCTTAAGTACTCACTTATGATGATGTCATCATCAGCACATTTCCCGAGTTTGTTTACTGAGCCATTGGGATTTCCTCGAGAACTACTCAACAGCTTTCAGCACTTTTTTTTTTGGTAAAGTCACTAAAATGAGACCTGGTATGATTGCCTAGTAGTTCTGCAAGCTCTCCATCCTGCTCCTCCACAACAGGAGGTATCACAGCTAAGATCTGGCAACTCAAGACAATACCTCAAGTTACTTGAAATTTTCCTTCTAGTCAGATCAAGCAGATCATCCAGTCCACACTCAAGATTACCATCACCATATTTCAAGTCCCACCTACTCAGATGTCTCTCCATTGCTGTTTCTCTTGGCTAAACTAAGACTTCAGGGCTGTAGGTGTATACAAAGGAAAGCCCATGCCCAAAGGGTTAAGACTTGTTATTTTCATGATCTTTAAATCCCAAATATGATTTCCACTTGTGCTGGTTTCATCTGGGATAGAGTTAATTTTCTTCACAGTGGCTAGTATGGGGCTATGTTTTGGATTTGTGCTGAACACAGGGTTGATAATAGACAGATGTTTTTGTTACTGCTGAGCAGTGCTTACATAGATCCAAGGCCTTTTCTGCTTTCCGTACCGCCACGCGGGCAGGGAAGTTGAGAGTGCATGGGAGATTGGAAGGAGACACAGCCAGGACAGGTGACCCAAAGTGACCAAAGCAATATTCCATACCACAGGAACCTGCTCTGTATATAAAATGGGGGGAAAAAGAAGCAGGAAGGGAGGTTTGGAGTGATGGAGTTTGTCTTACCAAGTAACTGTTATGTGTGATGGGGCTCTCCTGGAGGTGGCTGAACACCTGCCTGCCCATGGGAAGTGTGAATTAATTCTTTGTTTTTCCTTTTTTGTGTTCACGGCTTTTGCTTTCCTTATTAATCTGCCTTTATCTCAACCCATGAGTCTTCTGGCTTTTGCCCTTCCAGTTCTCTCCCTGGTCCTGCTGCTGGGGGAGTGAGCAAGCAGCTGCATGGTACTTACCTGCTGGCTGGGTTAAACTGCGACACACTTTGAAAAGAGAACACTTCATTTAACAGACACAGTGGCTTTGACAGGTAATGCAGGGTTTTGAAGGAAATTAAAAAAAAAAAAAAAAAAAAAGGAAGCAAGGGGAGAAAGAAAAATAACACTTCCAGAAAGTTTTCCGAAGGAAATGACTAACCACTTGTTATTAAATGATAAATCACAGTCCTCAGGAAGTGGCATTGTCCGTGTCTATTTTTAATGAAAAAACACCCCTGTCAGTGGCACAAAGGCTGAATGGGACAGTGGGAGTGTTCACTGGGAGCCATCATCTCATTCCTGCTATTCCTATCACTTATCAGCAACCAAAACAGGATGAAAAGAACATGGTCTAGAGAAAAAAAAAAAAAAATTGCAACCAGGGCAACAAACAAGGGCTACTGCTCTCCATGGATGGAAGACAGGAAGAAACACTAGTGACCAAGTAGAGGAACCAGATCCTGAGTATAATCTTTGGCTTTGCTTGTTTTCCGTGTATGAGGGATGCACATGAAGCCACCAGGAAGCAAATCTGTGCTGATCCCAATGTCCACATTGAGGTTTAGGTGACCTCCCACATGCACTAACATTCTCTGTGTCCCCAAGACGAGAAACATTGGGCACAAAGCCACATGAAATCTCTTGGATTCTTTTCCCTGGGGTCTGCCACCAAGACAAGACAGTAATTAGCCTCATTTTATGCTGATAAATGAGTCCCAGATTCCTGTGGAAAACTGACTCGCCATCTGGGAGTAGGCACACAGTGTCAAGGGAAGGGAAGCAAAAGACAGCAGAGTTGACTGGAGGGTCAGCTACAGGCACAGCCTCAAAACCAAATCAGAGGGACCACAAGCTCCCAGACATCCAGCCATCATGCACCAAGCCTCCTTGCACACCACTTCTGGCATCTTGTGCCAAGCCCAACCAGCTCCCTAGTCCCAGACAAGCACTGCTGAGCCCGAGCCACAGGGTTCAGCTGCAGACCCGTGTTTACCATGCTCTCAAGCCAACTCTGTCCCAAAACCACATACCCCTGCAAGCTTTTCAAGCTGCACCAGTAACGAGCAGGAACCCATGGCTGACGTGCATTAGGCCTAATTTTACTGTGAGGGTGATCAAGATTGCTCAGGAAGATTGTGGAGTCTCCATCTGTGGAGATACGCAATAACCATCTGGACATGGCCCTGGACAACCGGCTGTAACTAACTACCAGATCAACTCCATAGGTCCCTTCCAGCTTCAACCAGCCTGTGACTCTGTAATTGCAAAGCAATCCTGCATGTTAAATTAGCTTTCACTGACCTGGTGCAAAAAACCCTGTAATTATTCAGCTTCTCAACTATTTCTAACATTCTTTCCATAGATGAGGTTGAAGCTTTTTTTCCCCTCTTCCTTTTAATAGGAACCCAACCCCACAGTTCGCAGCCGATTATAAAACATGCACACACACATCACTCTTCCAAAACAGTGTCTGAAAGTGTTTGTTTGATTTTTTTTTTCCCTCCCACCCATAAACCACCACCCTGCTGGTCTCATTCATTGTGTGGCATTTTGCAACGAAGCGTAAAAATGGTATTAATCATAGCTCTGAAAAAAACACAAACTTCTCTGAGGTTTGAAATAACCATTTGGAAGGAAAACTTCCAGGAGCCAGAGGGACTGACAGGGCTGGAGACTGAAGTCCTTGTTTTCAAAGGCCAAGTGTATCCCAATATATCCCTTGGACAGCTGCCTCAAGCCAAAGTTATAATACTTTATTCTTCAGCTCAAGTAGCAAGAAGGAGATTTGGTAAAAAATCAGGACAAACACCTAAAGAGAATGGGGAGGTTTAGCAGGCAAATGTTTTGTAAATCTAATGAGAGCCTTGAGCAACAACTACAGCTTCGATGAGGATGTCTGAAGTCTCAGCTGCCTCTTTTCTCCAGGATACTGCACAGGTTGTGACCAGAATGACCAGGTAAAGGCACCCATCCCTCACAGGCAGCACCAGAGGGCCATGTGCCTGCGCTCACCCATGGCATAGTGTTGCTTCATCAACAGGCAGAAACACAAAGATCTGCAAAGGCTTTGTCAAACAATGGAAATCATTATCACATTTATGTTTTCTGGCCACACAACACTGGAGAAAATTACCTTCTACATAAATCAAGCTCTTTGTCCACCTCTGTAGATTCAGTGCTTCTTATGGAAGGGGAGCTCTGTCAGAGTTGGGAAAAAACGTGAGGCTCTTTTTTAAGATAAATGTTTTAGCAGAGATTTGCCAAAGTCTTTAGAATCCCTCTGCTTTGGTGGCAAAACATTAATAATTTAAACACCTCCTTTCAAATTAGGAAGGGCAGTAAAAGAAACTATTGAAAGAGAAAAAGCATCAAGCTCGCCGCCACCACCTCCAACTAAAATACTGAGATTTTCTCCCAAACCTCAAAAGTGGTTTCAGCAACCTGGAAATGAGAAATTTACCTTTTTCTTACCTGTCCTTCCCTCACATTTTCTCCTCTGCCATTAATCTTCCAGGCACACTAGTCATTCTGGTACAGAAAGCCCCAGGATGCAGCAATCAGGAGCAGCAGTGGTGTAAGCACTTGCAAAGCATTTCATAGGGCATGCCAAACATTTTGTGTTTACTGTTATATTAGCAGGATGGGATGGGACAGGATAGGATAGGATAGGATAGGATAGGATAGGATAGGATAGGATAGGATAGGATAGGATAGGATAGGATAGGATAGGATAGGAAACAATAGTCAGAAGAGACCTATAACCATCATCGAGTTCAACTGCAAATACTCCGTATTAGAAGAGCAAGGGGAGAGAGAAAGAAAATAATCAATGACTGATCTTTATTCTTCTTTCTAATCAATAGTCTCAGACTCTCGTTCATGCTGAAGTTCCCTGCTTATTCAAAGCACGTGTGCCTCTGCCAGTCTCAGCTACCGATACCACTTCTTATCAGCACCTTTCATTCTTTCCCATTCTTTCAAGACCTCTGTAAAGTGAAATAAAAGGATATTATCTTCATATTTAAGAGGCAAAAAAGGCTGTCAGAGATAAGTCTACCTCACTACTGAGGCTTTTGCAAGAGAAAGCAGCCCAAGATCTAGTGCTGTCTAAACAAGCTCCATCAGGGGACCCCAGCCCCTTCAGCAGCAGCCGGCAAGGGGGCAAGCCTCTGTCCTGGTATTGAGGTGGCCAGAGAGAAGAACACACTTGGAGACATATCCCTCTCTTCCATGCAGATGTACGAACTTCAGATGACCAGTCCAAATTTGCCAAGATGTGTAGGGCCAGGGAACATCACCCATTTACTCCACACCACGGCTCCTCTTGGGCATCCAGCTCAACCAGCCAAGCTGAAGAAGATCTCTGCATTGATCTGAGTCGCCAGTGCAGCTGTGTAAGCAATGGAAGAGTGCAACCTTATGTCTCTCTAAAAGGTGCTTAAACAAATCCTGTTTTCCAGGAGATGGAAAAAAGGAGGATTAGCAATTCAAACCTACATGCCAGCTGATCCAGTGACCGAGTGCCATCCTCCGATAGCTTTTCTAGACTGTCATGAACTTTAAACTTCTTTTTTGTCTCCTATTCCCAGCAGCTCCTAAACAGTGTGCGCTAAATATTTATAGAAGAGTCACTGTTTGTTTAAGTTTCAATCCATACTTGCTGACGTCCAATATGCTCAGATCCCAAAATGACAGCTGATTACAGAAGAGCCTGAAAACAGAGCAGAGGGGACCCTGACGCTTACCAGACCTTTCATCTGGACACTTTCTCCAGTGGTTGTTTTGGGGAGCCTTTCCCAGCTTCTTTGAACAGAAGAGGAACTGTAGCTCTTGCCAGCTAAGGTCCACATTTAATCAGATGCTTTGGCACAGCTCTGTGCAATGACACAGAGCCCCAGGTTTTGGAGAGCTCCCACTGTGCTCCGGAGCCCACTCCTCGCCAGCTTGCAGCGAGGCAGTTGGATTGCTGCTGGAAATGCAACCCGAGGCACCCAAGCTGCTGCACAGCAGGCACTAAATCACAGTGAGGACACCCCAAACACCTGTACCACAGGTGGGGCACAGCACAGTGTCACTCCAGCTCAACAAGTCCTATCCTGACCTGTCTCTTCTGGACTCAGCAACAGCTTTTCCAATTTACCACAGTGCCCACTTCAGTGGAACAACAAAGTCCTCCCATACATTACAGAAGAACTGAGGATACCCAATCTTTTTTGCTAACTGAACAACCTGTCAGAAGTTGACAAGAGACCTGTACATGCTGACACACTACGGCCACAAGCTAGCTAAGTCCACTAGGTCATGCAGCAGAGGACAACAGCACCTTCTTACGTGTGGTGTTACACAGTTTCACAGGTAAGGCAGGAAAAAAAAACTATGTGCTTCATTCCCTAAAGTCATATGTGGGCCCTGTTAAACACTCTGGAGTCTACCTCTTGGAATGTAACTGGGCACTCATCACCACAAAGTAACACGCAAGAGGCAAGGCTATCAAGCAGGCATAGTGCTATGCCAACACATCCCAAATGAGCATCTCATCCCATAGACCTCAGTGTCCAGCTTTGCAAGCTTCTAGAAGAACAGCAAAGGCAGGGCAACAACTCCTAAGCAAACACACTTCTCAGCATCTTCCCATGACCACCCAAGGCTGGTAATTCCCTTTGTTTTTATGGTTTTGCATTCAAATTCCTGTACAGAGAACAGAGTAGGTGCTTATTCACCTCATATGCATGAGAGGTTGGATGTCTTTGCTCAAGCCCAGCTACTTCAAACCCAGCACCTTCCTTGAATGGCCCCTTGGATGACTGCATGTTGCTGAAGAACTCAAAACCCCCACTGACAGCTATTGCTGTGCTCATACCATCAAGATCAACTCTTCATCAGCACTGCAGCAAGACTTGGCAACATTGCTCTGTCCTGGGGTTCTCCAGGACACAGCAGGATTTGTCCTCCCTGGCACTGGGTGTTTCAAGGCATTTAGCCCCAGTAAAACAGAATATATGGTTTCAAGCAAGAGGATGACTTTTGTCCTCAGGTGGCTCTCAAGGACAGGTCTGCACGCTGCCATTCATCAGGAGTCTTGATATCCAGCACGAAGGCCCTTGTACGGATGAAGGACCTGATCAAAATGGCAAATGGCTGTGCCAATGCCACTCATGCACTCGCGGTCTGTGCTCATCCTCACACGTGTTCTCTATCCTGGTGTGTCTGTGTGCACACACATGGGAAAGTGCCTGATGAAATCCTATGGACACGCTCACGTGTACACTCATGGAAATATTAAAGAGTACAGAGGCCCACCACCAGCCAGCCATGCTGGCAGATGAGATTAAAGAGGAGACTGCAACATGCAGGCTGGAAATAATGAGAAGCACTTTCATCAGTAAAACTGCAATTACCCAGTCAGCAACAGCCTTGCATCTCTGTGGAGCAAGCAAAACTACTTATTAGAGAGATGCCTTTACTGTGATCTGACTTTTAGAGGAAGGAGAGGAGTTGCCCTGGCTTTCCCATGTTTTATTTCTCCAACTCTCAGTGGAAAGGCCCGTTATTATAAGTGCAGGCCTCACCACACACAGCACCATGGCTGGTGGGTCTGCTGGAGCCAGCCACAGCTGGGAGGTTGAAGGCACAAACTTTCAACCGAGGAGCCTTCAAAACCACAGCTGGTCTGCTCCAGCATCATCCACTCAATTAATGCCATGGGTTTACTTTACTGATGCTTCGTGGAAGAAAATTTTACTAGGGCATGGAAGAGAGACAGTTTCCTATTTTAAATCACCTGGTTCTAAAAAAGAAAAAAATAAAAGAAAAAAAAAGAAGAAATACAGCCCCCCTCTTCCCCCTTTTACATAAATATTGGATCTGAGAGCTCTCTGCTCTTAAGAAGTTAAAAATAGGAAATAATATCAAGTCTGTGTGCTGCATCTTTTATCAAAGCCTTTTATAAACATCAAAAACAGCACCTCTGCGCTCTTTTATACTTTCCTGCTGTCACTCACAATTCATAAAAGGGGTCTACAGAGATACAAAGGGTAAGGCACTTTCCAGTACTGTCACAGACAGTCTGGGACAAAAAAACAGCTTTTCCTCAAAGCTCTGAAATATAAGAGCAATTTTATGATATAATGTCACTTTGAGCACAAGAGATGAATTATAGATATTCAAAATATAATAGCACTTTCATAAGTAAACAATGCTTTGCAGTGTCAAAGCTTTTCAGCAGCAGTGTCAAGCCTTTGCAGAAGGATCAACAGCACAATCACCAAACACCATCGGGAAGCAAACAGTGTGAGAACACACATGTGTTTAACCTAAAGGCAGAGTCTCTCTGGCCAAGCTCCTCTGAGTTCTCTGGAGACACACATCCAGATCCCCTCTATAAACAAAGGGAGGCAAGGAGATTAACAAGATGACCCAGAAACTCATTACACATAAACTTGACTTAGACTCTGCCATCTCTGTGAGACCTGTGATAAATCCAAACCTCCTCCCCACCTAAGAGATGAGCAGGCTTACACTCACCTATATCCAAGAGATATGAGCATTAATTAGCTCTAACATTAAAAAAACACATTTGAAAGATGATAGCTGCTAGAATATTCATGACTCTTACCCATACTGTTTATATAACTGGATATGGAGCAAATCCCCTATGCAAACCCCAGCAAACCTGACAGTACCATTTAGCTGTTTGGCATCTTTTCCACAGAAGGCAAATTCCATAACTTGTGGTCACCACTATTTTTTTTTCCTGCCCTGCACATAAGAGCTAGGAATTCGAAGGGAGGAAGTGATAAACCCATGATAAAAAAAATTCCAGTGAACTGTCAGCATTATCCTAACCAAAAAAGAATTTCCTCCTTAGTCATCCACAGGCAGAGTAAGCCAGCTCCCCTGTGAATTAAAGAAGAGCAGGGAAAAAGTGCTTATCTGAGAGATTACTTCTCTTCCTAGTACCTCGGTATTTAATTTTTAAGCAGGGCGAAGGTCAAATGAAAACCACCTGATGGCGATGCAAATGTAGCCCTGGATAAAACTACACAGGGGCCCCAGAAGGAAGAGTTGTGCTTTGCAAAAAGCTTAATAAAAGCCAAGCCATGGTGCCAGTGGGGATGACGATGGCAATTCAGTATCCATTTGCCACAAGGATGCTGCCAGCCAACAGGAGGGCACATCCACGCTCTGGAGGAGGCCAAGTTAAAAGGCACCAAAAGCCCCTACAGCCTTCAGGAAGCCAGGGCAGTGCAGGGGGTTCAGCATCACTCAGCACCCCAGTGAATGCCCCCAGCCAGGCAAACTGTCCTGAAGCTAGACCTCTCACCTGGACTATAAAAAGAGACCCACCTTCCAGTGGCACTAGGGCTGGAATGCAGCTGTGCCTCATTCCCCAGCTTGTCTACAATAATCTTTATAAATATATATAGGATTTTTTTATTGCACACATTCAGATCCCCTTTTCGCTGCTGGCACCTCGGGTCTCTAATCCAATCTCCTGCCTTTTACACTGTAAAGGTAAAAAAAAAAAAAAAAAAAA